>NW_017307942.1:144320-145539 GCF_000935625.1 Nanorana parkeri | reverse complement strand
GTAAATACGCGTTCGCGGCACCAGCATGCGAAAATGACAATTGCGCTACACATGTTACATATCGCCGCGAACGTCGGAGTGATAGCAATCATTTTAAGGCTATCAATCACTGGTAACACTAAACTGATGAGCGGTAAAAGCTTTTAAAGCGTCGCCTATGGCCAATTTTGGGTATTGTCGTTTTTTGAGGTTTTGCGCGCGCAATTTTAAGGCTTGACATGTTTGGTGTCTTTTTACCCGACGTGACCCCGTATTTTATATTTTACCAAAAAATTGGGTAATAATAAATGTTTTATCATTTAATATAGGGGAAACTGTTTTAAAAAAAGAAATTTGGCAATTTTCCCTTAATATAGTAAAAAATAAAAACCCCCGTGGTGATTAAATACCACCAAAAGAAAGCTCTATCTGTCCCCCAAAAATGGTATACAATGTATTTCAGTGCAGCGTTGCATGACGGAATAAACGTCAATCAAAGTACTGCAACGCTGAACACTGAAAAATGGCCTGGATGGGAAGGGGGTTTAACACCGCGGACTTGAAGTGGTTAAGTAGAATTTATATAAGTAGATAAAAAGATATGCAGGACCAGTTTAACTTTTTCTTTAAACACAATCAAATTATTTATTCTGGATGTTGTTACAATATGTATATTTTTGTAGCATGTTCATATTCCACAAATGAAGTGCAGTAGTACTGTGAGCTCAGGACAGCATGATGACACACACCCGGGGGTGTGTCCATGACAGCCTGGATTAACAGAAAGGGGATTGAAGGAATACTGCTCACCCTCACTACTAGTGCAAAGCTGACTTTAGTAGAAAAAAAAAGACTCAAAAAGATTAATAGCATAAGCAACTTTTAGATGAAGTTTTTTTTTTTGCATGCACTTATTCAGCTTCTCATTTTTTCCATAGTGACAGCCAGGACTGTAGACTGTTCTGTAATGACCCCTGAGATCCAATTGTATTGCTTCCATCTGCAAATGAAAAAAAAGACTGTGATTCATTCTATTGTGCAAATTCCATTTATACGAATAACGCATACCTTGAATGAAAGCCAATTGCCTTTTCCCTGTTATCCTAATAATATAAAACATATGCTGCAAGGAAATAATGAGGGGAAAAGGAATAAGTATGGAAATGATATAACATTTCTACCAGATGTTCTGACTTTTTTTCTTCAGTTTCTTCTTGCACCTTTAATACTGCATAACAGA
>NW_017307942.1:59951-142932 GCF_000935625.1 Nanorana parkeri | reverse complement strand
GTAAATACGCGTTCGCGGCACCAGCATGCGAAAATGACAATTGCGCTACACATGTTACATATCGCCGCGAACGTCGGAGTGATAGCAATCATTTTAAGGCTATCAATCACTGGTAACACTAAACTGATGAGCGGTAAAAGCTTTTAAAGCGTCGCCTATGGCCAATTTTGGGTATTGTCGTTTTTTGAGGTTTTGCGCGCGCAATTTTAAGGCTTGACATGTTTGGTGTCTTTTTACCCGACGTGACCCCGTATTTTATATTTTACCAAAAAATTGGGTAATAATAAATGTTTTATCATTTAATATAGGGGAAACTGTTTTAAAAAAAGAAATTTGGCAATTTTCCCTTAATATAGTAAAAAATAAAAACCCCCGTGGTGATTAAATACCACCAAAAGAAAGCTCTATCTGTCCCCCAAAAATGGTATACAATGTATTTCAGTGCAGCGTTGCATGACGGAATAAACGTCAATCAAAGTACTGCAACGCTGAACACTGAAAAATGGCCTGGATGGGAAGGGGGTTTAACACCGCGGACTTGAAGTGGTTAAGTAGAATTTATATAAGTAGATAAAAAGATATGCAGGACCAGTTTAACTTTTTCTTTAAACACAATCAAATTATTTATTCTGGATGTTGTTACAATATGTATATTTTTGTAGCATGTTCATATTCCACAAATGAAGTGCAGTAGTACTGTGAGCTCAGGACAGCATGATGACACACACCCGGGGGTGTGTCCATGACAGCCTGGATTAACAGAAAGGGGATTGAAGGAATACTGCTCACCCTCACTACTAGTGCAAAGCTGACTTTAGTAGAAAAAAAAAGACTCAAAAAGATTAATAGCATAAGCAACTTTTAGATGAAGTTTTTTTTTTTGCATGCACTTATTCAGCTTCTCATTTTTTCCATAGTGACAGCCAGGACTGTAGACTGTTCTGTAATGACCCCTGAGATCCAATTGTATTGCTTCCATCTGCAAATGAAAAAAAAGACTGTGATTCATTCTATTGTGCAAATTCCATTTATACGAATAACGCATACCTTGAATGAAAGCCAATTGCCTTTTCCCTGTTATCCTAATAATATAAAACATATGCTGCAAGGAAATAATGAGGGGAAAAGGAATAAGTATGGAAATGATATAACATTTCTACCAGATGTTCTGACTTTTTTAGCATTAGAATAAATAATTACACATACATTTTTCATCACTTAGGGAAAGGTTCTGATCTTATAAAACTAGGGCCATTTATAGATGGACAGGTCTCAGGGCCCATTCACATCATAACGCAGTGCACACATGTTTTCATGCACTGAAGCATTTTGCAGTAGGCAGCCTGTTGATTTAGAATGGGCTGTCAATGCAACGCACACAAAAATAGGACCTGCCCTATTTCATAAAGCACCGCTCACTCACAACACATTTATATGCATTTGTGGTCAAAGCCCCACTGATACATACCCAGGAATCGAGATGATGGACCTGCCTACCATGACCTGAGGTGTGCCGTGGTCACTATGGTCAGTATGCAAAATAAGGGGGCATACTCCAGAGTAAAAGGTAACTGAAAAAGGGGGTGAGGCGGGTGGGATGATGCCCACGAGCCGACAGGTGAGAGTGGGAAACGGAGCAGTTTAAATGTGTGGGGCTCCTCCCACAAATCCAGCTAATTAATTAGCCTACCACTTGTGTTGCACTTTACTGTACATATATGTTGAGGTGCAATTACCATTGAATGGCAATACACCACAATACATATATACAGTTTTTAATACTGCGCTCAGCCATGGCTCCAATTTTACTATTCATTCTGAGTTTTCTATAAGAAAGTACAGAAGTAGCTTTTCTCTGTGTGAATGTCTTCCTTGAACTGAATCTCCCTAGGGCACTATTTGAAAAAAGTAAGGGGCTGAGTGATTATGCTGAACAAAAATAATGAAAAAAATATTTTTTAGAATTGCACCTTATTTAAACAACAATGTAAGGCCCTACCAGGCTTTTCACACTCATTTGTTTTGGTCCATACATACCTTAGCTATAGCTAAGTTCTGTACTGGCAAGGCAGTAACTTGTTGTTTGAACAAAGTTAACAGTACATAGGGTCTGATGGTTAGGGATGAGCTCCCAGTTCGGCCCAAACACAGGTTTGCACCCGCAAACAATAGCTAGTTTGCTATTGGCTATTGCAAATTGAAATAGCCAATAGGAATCTAGCAATGCATTCCTATGGCCAAACTTTTTAATTTTTTTTCTCTATTCTGACACGGCTCCATGTCAGAATAAAGAAGAAAAAAGAAAAAGCAGTGTTTCTCTCCTTGGCGGCCGGGAGCCGGGAGACTCCCGGAGTGCCCAAGAGAGTTTTCTTTTTTTTGACGGCAGCAGAACCGCTGGCCAATAGAAAACAGTTGGGCGGAGCTAGCTGTCACTGCTAGCTCCGCACAATCGTTTTCTATTTATTTTTTTCTATTTTTTTAACTATTTTTCTGTTCTCCTCGGTACCACAGAGGGATCGAGCAGAACAGCCGAGCTGAATGCCGCTCAGCGGCATTCGGCTATTCAATCACTACTGTTCGGCATCTATAAGAATAGACCGAACAGCAGCGAGTAGCCTGCCGGAGGTTCGGCTTAGCTGATCCAGATGTTGGATCGGCTGAGTCGAACTCCTACTGCACTTCAGGTCGGCTGAACATGCTGAGCATGTTCGGCCGACCCGAAGCCACCCGATGTACGCCTGATTTCAGCCAATATACGGCTTAAAAATCAGCCGTACCAGCCTGAAGTGAATAGCCGAACAGCGTTCGCCTACGGCAGCTGAGTGAATAGACCCCTTAGTGTTATTACTATTGCTGCTAAAACTTACGGGCAGGGCACTCCTTACCATCTTGTCTTGAATTGTATTGTGATTGTAATGTCTTCCTTATATTGCAGAGCGCTGCACAAACTGTTGCTGTTATGAAGGATATGAATCCTGTATAATAATAACAATAATATAATGTGACACCTTCCTCAGCCCCGTTGTTAGGGAGTGGGTGGCCCAATCATCTGTTAGCCAGGGATTCTGCAGAAGGAAGCACGCGGGGGCTGTCATTTTCTGGAAATTTAAACTGCGTTTTTTTTTTCTTTAAAACTTGTCAGTTTTGCTGTAGTAGGTTATATTCATCGCACAGATGGGCCACTTCACAGGCAGGGTCAGGGCATCCCCCAAGCATCTTATTTAAAGGAATTTTCCATTCTTAATGTTACCCTTTAAGCGTTAACAAAATCAGTGCTTCCAGAAATGTTTTTTTTTTCTTATTTAGTACAAAATATTTTTTGCTTTGGCCAAAAACATTTATAACATTTCATGATTACTGCCTATGGCTACCTCTATTGTCCATGCCAAAATAGAATATTCAATATTTGATTATTTTATTCATGTATTTAAACATAATGTTTTTTACACTGTAAACATATCTTTATTTAGTCTTGGTGTGTTTTTATATTGACCTAGGGCAAAACAATAACAAAGAAAAACTGAAAATAAAACAAAAGAAGACATACACAGAGATGAATGACAGTCAAAAGCAAGATAATAACGATAAAAAAACCCAGAATATAGTGATATCATAGACTCTATCCTTCTCTGATGCCTCTCATTCTTCTACAGAATCTTTCCATGCTGACAATTTGACCTAAAATGACAGTTTCCTTTTTATTCTCTACCTTTTCAATAGGCCAGATAGTAGAGACTGAATGCCAAAACAAACTGCCTGGAAAGATCTTATGAAATCATTTCTCTTTGTAAATCCATAAAATCGCTTTGGACTCCTTATCAATAGAGCTGCTTGAAGTGAGAGCAGAAGTCGTTGAATTATGATGTGCTGGTTTTAATGAAATTCCTCTCCTGCTGAGATGTTCCCTGCAGACTTTCCATATTTCAGCATGGGAAAGGTTTGATGCTTTCCTGTCAGTGCCAAGAGTTAATTGAAAACATTTCAGGATAACTTCAGGATGGGGGCCAGGACTTTTATTCCCTCATTATTCTTAGACAATAATGGGGCAGCAATGCAATTATTAATAGACTGGGCTGGATCCTTTATAAAGTGATGTGTTTTACAGACAGGCTCCTCACATTCACTGTGCACACTATGAAATAATTAGCAAGAGAATGAGGAGAGTGTAATTTAAACATTATGCGGTTTTACTTTTGTTCTCACCAATAGTATGGTTGTAGATAACAATAGATAGGTCATGTTGAGCCACTGTTTTCAAACTAGACATGTTTTAAAAATGTATGTTATACTTAATTTTTTTTAAACCCTTATATAAAAAAAACAACAAGTATCGCCCTTCTGTATACAATGACAGTTTTTGACAAATTATTATCATTTTTTTAAATGTCCATCGATAAAAGACTTGTCAAAAACCTGTTATGTGTTTACTATTTTCTGTATTTGATGAATGAGTAGGTGTAACAACTACCCTTTATTTATTCACAAGGGGGATGGCATCTGGGTGCCCCCTTTATGAAAGGGGCACCCAGATTCCTATAAGCCCCCCTGCCTGCAGACCCCCACAACCACCGGGCCAGGGTTTTGGGGAAGAGGCCCTTGTCCTCATCAGCATGGGGACAAGGTGCTTTTCCCTCTGGCAAGGCACCCTCCCCATGTTGAGGGCACATGTGGCCTGGTATGGTGCAGGAGGGGGGACGCACGGCGGTCTCCCCCCCCCTTTCTTTTTTTTTTTTGGGGGGGGGGGGGGTGAAAGATTGCATGCTGTTTTTTTCATTATTATTATTGTTGTTTCTGTGTACTGTCAAAATTTAAAAAGAAGAATGGCATTTTTTTTTTCTGTCACTGCTGCAATGGAAATTCTTTCCTAAATATCATTTAACTCATCCGACATTAACAAAAATTTCAGATTCGTCCGATTTCGAATCCTGAAATGAATTGACTTTTGGACCCGAATCCCCAAAAAACGAAAGATCTGATCTAATCTAAAAGTGCCCACACACCTTGCGATAATCGTACGGTAATCGCGGGAAATCCCGCGATCGTACGATTATCGTAAGGTGTGTGGAAGCCGTGCGACCTCTACTACTGTAAGCCGAACATGTTTGAAAACCCGCCGAGAATCGTACGATTTTCGGCGGGTGTGTAGCATGTTCGTAAGATAAAAGCCGGACGGGCCGGTGTGCGCACACTGCCCGTTCGGCATTGCGGTCATCGGAAGCCCGCCCCTCAGCGGAGCGGGCTTGCGATCATCGCAAGTACAATCTGCCTGTCCAAGATAGGCAGATCATATGTTTTTTTAATTACCTTACAAGACTTTTGTCTTGCGAGGGTTGTAAAGTGTGTGCCCAGCCTAATACTGATCCTGTAGGCAATAATAGATCATTAGCTGATAGCAATTTTCTCATTATAAAGGACACTTGTTTCAACAAAAACGGTCTAAAGCTGGCCATACACCTTACAACCATCGCACGATTTTCATCCTGCGATGGTTGTACGCTCGTACGATCTGCCCACGATCTTCCCATCTTGGATAGGCAGATCGTACTTGCGATCATCGCAAGCTCTCCCCGCTGAGTGGAGGGCTTCCGATGATTGCAATGCGACACCTTCCATACACCTGCCGATTATCGTACGATCGCGGGATCACCCGCGACTATTGTACGATAATCGGCAGGTGTATGGGCACCTTTAGAGGGTATTTCTATCACTTTGAATACATTTCCCCTCACTTCCTGTTGGACAGGCAACTATTCTCCCCAATGGCAAAAAAAGCACTATTAAATTCCTAGGTTTTTTTTCTGTTTTGAAAAAAAATTTGTTTCCTCTTCCTGCTTTAGAATTTTTGTCTTGTCTTGAACCCTTGCAACTTCATTGGCTATTGAAGGGTTTAAATAGCTGTTGTTTTTTTCATCCTACCCTAAAACGTGTGCTGTGAAGTGGATGCACTGGGTCATTGTATGCTGCTGCTCAGAACTGGAGGAAAAATGTAAGAGAATCTGGAAAAATAATTACATTTTATAGTAATAGTAAAGAAAATTGCAGGGCAAATATTTCCCAACCTTGACCGGACTAGACTAGAATTTTTATTGCAGTTCAAAAATGTCTTTGAAAGAATTCGTGACCCAAGTATGCCCTCAGTATTAACACTGTTTTTCTTATATTAAAAGCAGGAAAGAGGGTTTTAAAGTAGACTTACAGGGTTATTCACAAAAGGGTGAAGAGTTTGGAGTAGTGAACAGTCTAGGCCAAAATAGCTGATTTTGAAAAAACTCCAATTCAGCTCACTTTCCAGTTCAACTATTTTGGCCTAGATTGTTCACTTCTTCTGCCTTCTCCAAACTCTTCACCCTTTAGTGAATAACCCTGTTAGTTTTGGATGGACTGTAGCCAGATTGAATCCCATCCCTATATCCTGCCAAGATTCCTTCTTTACCAACCATATACTTGAGAGTCTCTATAGTAGTATCATACCCATACTACCCATACTGGATTTTGCATAGAAGGTGGCAGAGGGTATCGGAAACAATACAGGGTAGCATAAAAGCAAGGTCTGTCTGGGTGTAGTGTGTAAGCAGGGGTGTGGAAATTTTTTAAAAAACTACTTGGCCAAGGGCTAAAGTGGGGGCCAAATCTACTTGTCCTTCACGACAATCTACTTGTCCCAATACAAAAAATAGTTTTAATCAAAACTAAGGATGCACCAATAACGGTTTTTCGGTATCGAGCATCGATTTTTTGCTTTCGGATCTCGCCGACACTGAATACTAATACCGATGCTTCCGCTGACATAGAGCAGGCTTCCCTGGTAATCAGGAAACCGGGAGAACGGGCGACCCCGAAAACTACGGCGGGGGGTGCGGGCAGAAACGATCGCTGCTGCTCAAATTAATACAAGTGGTCTGATCAGACCACTTGTATTAAACGAGCGGCGGCGGCTCCACAATGTACATTCAGCTCTGCTTGTCCGGAGCCGGGCTGAATGTACTTTAAAACTACTCGCCCGGCGCCCGAAACTGCATGTCCCGGGCGTCGGCCGATAGGAATTCCACACCCCTGGTAAGGGTACTAATCTTAGTGGGAAGGTGGAAAGACAGTACCTTAATTACTTAACACTTGCCATTTTCATCTAAAAACAAAAGTTATTTATTTGGGATTTTGATAGCTTAGGGATGGCTTAGAGCCCGTCAGGTTTTTTGTTGCTGTTTCTGTGTGCCCATTAGAGAGTACACCAGAACAGGCAATGGGGAGAAATCTTCCTATGAGGACACCTGTTTAGCCCCTACTCCTACCCCTTCAACCCCCAGCATGCCTCAGTTTTGTAGCATACAGTGTGGAGAGCAATACCAGAATCACAGAGGGGTGGGATCTATGTCCCTCAATGAACTTCCAAGAGAAAAATGTCATAGTTTTCCTACAAAAATGTGTTGGTTTTTTCTGGGTCCTTGTGGGACACAGGATTCAGAGACACTTGGAACATCCAAAAGCAATCCCACTGAGGGTGGGAAATACAACAAATAAAATACTAACTGGCCAAATTATAAAAACAAAGAAAAAAACTGGGAGAAAGAGAAAGTCCTGTGGAAGATACGTGTCAGGTGGGGGGAGCTGTGACATCATCATGCTGGGTGGAATTGAGTAGGCCCCTGGGCTGTCGTAGTCAGGCCATTAAATCCCAATGACTGTGAAGCAGGGCAGGGTGGTAAATTGGTTCTTGGGACAGTAGATACGAGAGAACCAACAAAGAATTCGACAGAAGTCTGATAAGGCCCAAGTACCACCCACCCGGGGCCAGAGTATCACCAGGATGCCCTCTGACCTGATGCTACAGACAAGGTAGGAGTTTTAGAAGAGGAAAGATGGTAGATCAGAACTGATCCCAGAAAGTCACCAGAGCGTCCACTGCTAAGGATAGAGGATCCCTGGACCCGGAGACAAACTTACTGAGTTTGTTACAGAAATGGAAGCCAGGAGGTCCACTTCCAGCATTCCCCACCTGTGACTTATGGCCACTAGATGGAGCTGAAGCTGATGGAGCTGAGTGACCATAGTGCAGTATTATATCACAATATATTCAAACTGAACATAAAACATATAATCAGAATGTTCATTTTAGCCATTAATTGCACATAATGAACATTCACAGATATTGGCATATGGCAAATGGCACTGTGTATAGTTTATAAAGATAACCCTAAGTGTCTAATAGAGCACCCTAGCAAAACACAGGTCCCGCAGGCTACATTACAGGCTGGTCCTGCTTCCTCCAAACAGTGAGGTCGAGATATGGCCACTGTGGCTATGCCATGGACCAGCTGGCTCTGCTGCATTTGTAGAATCTTGATAGAAGAAAAAAAACCTTGCTAAAAAGGATGAAAGCTATAGTAATAGGTTTGCTCCTCTCTGCAGAGCAGCTGTCCATTCTTCAAGGACACTAGTAAAAAACTAGAGCATGATGTGAGTGGGAGGGGTTATACTTAGCTGACCCACAACTCTGTCTGCCAGTGTCCAATCTGCTGTAAGCAGCAGCATAACCCAGTTCGCTAAGATGTTTCCTGTGTCCCTAATGAACGATTAACAAAAAACCTTTTTGTTTTAAAGTGGGCTTATTCTTTAAAGTGCAATAAAATAAATGTTAATACTGAAACATACATTTACATTTTTACACACATTGTAGTTGTAAATTGGGCCAGCTGTATTGCACATACTTTTTTCAAGCCATTCAAGAAAGTGTATTTTTATGATATGACTTTTTTTATCTAAGTAAAACACTCATCTAATATTTCAAGAGTATTAGTATTATCTAAGTAAAACACTCATCTAATATTTCAAGAGTTCATCAGAGGGGAAACGACCTGTTTCTCTCGTGTAGCTCTGCAAAAGAGCATTTTGAGAAAAGCATTCTCCAATATAAACCATGAGCTTCAGCAGAGAGCAGTCCTTTCCCACATCCTTCCCTGCAGCTCCTCACTGAGAGGTGTCAGCACAGCTGAAAGAATGAAGTGGCCCACACATTGTTTGCCTCAACTATTATATACTTAACATTTCCATGACAAAAGTGCCACTCGACTTCTCACCGATTAATGCAGCTTGAGGGTTCTTGTCCTTCTTTAATAAAACATTGTTGAAATCATTTATTTAGAGCCCCTGGTTACTACAGGGAGAATGGTCATCTTTGTGCCAATATATAGTGTATACAGTTCACTATTTTGTAGATCATTTTTTCTTGGGAGGAGAAAGATACTGACTACATGGTACCATAGGAAGTATTTATGCAAAAGGCTTTTTATTTCTTATATCACAACCTAACCATAAAGTGCACCTTTAATAACCTCCTGGGGACTGGATGGGTGGCAGGTTTAACCCTTTCTGTCACACAGGGAGTTGCATACCATGCTTGCAAACACCCTAGTTTTTACAACTTATTGCTTACTTTTGTTTTATGTTAAGAATAAAACAAGTACAATGTTATCTGCACAGCAGTTATTCTCACTAGAAGTGTCATGGCTATACACCTTCACATGCCTGGGGGCAGACTGAAAGACCTGCCATTTGAAAAATATAGTAAAACTAATATATTCAGATCCAAAGATCATATATATTTATACCATATGAGGTAATTGAGGAATGTAAGAACATTTTAACACTTCATTTTCTCGATTAATAATTTGTACACTGATTTATACCCCCTACACTCCTTCTGCATGAAAATGGAGATTCTTAGTTTGCATGTATTGCAATACGTGATCAAGTTGGCCAACCACATCAAAGTTATCCCTCTGTGGTATATCCTAAAATTCTCACAAGGAAAAAAAATGCCAAGTGCAATATTACTAGTCAGCTGTATTGAGTAGTTATCCTAAGCGCCCATTGCTTAACAAAAATGCAAGTTTCATCAGGCATGGCAACGTGTTACACAGTTCAGTGTTTCGCTGTGTAATCCTTTTTGGATGGCACTCCATTGCACCTTGGTAGCGCAGCACAATGTCCTTGTATTTTAGCGCACCTCAGCACACATACAGGAGTCGTCGGTGTGTTGCATTAAATAAAATAGTGCACAAATGAATGGGCTGCCATAACTCAATGCATGATAATGTGCAAATACTGTGCAATGCACTAGGTGTGAATGTCCTTACTGTTTATATACTGTACATTCTGATGGCAATTTAATCACTGTTACAATTTATGGGACATATGTATAAAGCAGAAAATATGGCATTCACCAACATATATTGCAGGTGAATCTACCATGTTAATGTATTTTAATATTCAGAGAATGAGTTACCACCAATAAATGATTCAGTGAATGCCAAATTCACTGCTTTATAAATATGCCCCTATAAGTCAGCATTACTGATTAACAAACAATTCTTGCACACTGGGAAATGTACATTTTATTCAAAAAAGTACAGTAGTAAAGATTCCCTGTAGCAAAGCAAGTAAAGGCAAAGTTTAATTAAGTTAATCAAGGTTTTAAAAGGAAATCCAGTATAGCATTCACTTCAAACATTGTTTAAACTCAGCAACCTGCCAGCATATAAAATCTGCCATTGCTGAGGCAATCAACAGGTTGGGGGTCTCTGGTAACTACCTCCAGCTTCTTTGCGCCACTTCTTGTTTACATGTGTATACTCTAGAGTTGGTTGTTTGCCATTGCTCTGGACTGGCAACCTGATTGCAGAACATGTCTGCAGATCTAGCGTCCACATGCCTGCTAGCAGCCTCCACTGCAAGAGCATAATACACAGAAGGGCAATTGGGAACCTAGGAGAGAGGGTTGTCATCCCATAACTGGAAGTGCTGTCACGGCAGCTGCATGTAAACAAAGGGAAGAGATGCTTCTTCTGATGTCATTCACCTTATATGGTCATATAGCCATATTAGGTAAGTATGTAATTTACTAAATATAGGCAGCCATATAAGGTCAATAATGTCGCTGCATCCCATCCCTTTGCTGGTATTCAGCTGCCTGATCAGCAGCTGACTGGGCAGCATGGAAGGAGCTTCCTTCCATGTTCAGGAGGAGGTCCAGTTCAGACCAAGTTCAGTCCGAACCGCCACTCATCCCTCGCTCTCGTACAATGAAAGAAAAGAAAGTAACAGCCAGCAATCAGATTCATGCTTGCCTTGAGTGTCACCTCAGGTAGCAGAGAGAAGTTACACAGCACAGGGCTTAATAAGTATACTCACAGTGACCCTGTGGGATGCGATCTGCTTTCTGGCCAAAGGGAATAACACTGAACTCAAAATAAAATTAAATGATTGAGGAACTCCTCAATAACAACATAATTTGGTGAAGGTTAAGAGGTTTAATTTATTCTCTTTTCTTAGTAATTATAACCTCTTTGTTAATATATTTAGGTGCTATTCTTGTGGTGCTGGGACCCTTTAACATTTCCCATAGACACAATGTTGCTCAGTTGGACTGCTTACTGTACAGATGGATCAGTAAAACAATGTCTAGGGACATTGGCAGCAGGGAAGTCCATATAGTACATAAACATGGGCACCCAGACAATACCAAAGCATGAACGTACAAAGTTCAAAATGTCTTTGTTTGTAATACGGCCAATGCATTTCGGGGGCAAGGCAACTCACCTTTTTCAGGACTTAGAAGAATGAAATGGGTACTTGAATGGACTCAAAAGAAACTATAATCAAATGGATCTATGTTGATCTGACTCAAAACCACCTTTAAGATTAGTGCATAACCCTGATAGTTAGAATTCTAAAGGGTGAAGAGTTTGGAGAAGGCAGAGGTGAACAATCTAGGACAACATAGCTGAACTGGAAAGTGAGCTGAATTGGGGAATTGTTTCAAATCAGCTATTTTTGGCCTAGATTGTTCACTTCTCCTGCCTTCTCCAAACTCTTTGCCCTTTAGTGCATAACCCTGTACGTGTTCAGCAGCCAATGCCATACCAGCGTACAAGTTTATGTACAAATCATTCTAAAGAACATTTGTAAGACACACAAATCTCCCTAGTGCTATATCATGCCTGGGAATACCTTGCAATGTGCTTCAGCATGAAAGTGGATTGATTCAGCAACCCACATTCAAATCAGGGTAAAGCTATACACTCAAAATACTAGTACACTAGACTCTTCGGAGGCTCGGTACGTAATAAATGTGGGCCAAGAACTACCTTTTTGCCCTTGTTTGCATCACACTTTAAGGTACTGGAGTGTTCTGAGATAACTAATGTAGAATATAAACAGCTTGACTTCATGAGCTACAACTGACCTCAGATAATACAGAGCCAGTGGACTGAAGCAGAGCTAGAAGTACTTTGCCAGAGGTCAGTGGGGACAAATGAAGCGTATATATTCTTTTATCCGGCATGACTCTTCTATGGTGTGATCCTAGGTTTCATGCTGTTTCCATTGTTTTGTGCTCACAATTAGAATACTCTGAGTTAAAAGAGCTTTCTGAAGTTATTCTGAAGAAAACAATTTGAGGAAGCCAAAATAATACTCTGGTCTATCTATGCGCATACTGTGTGTGTGTGTGTGTGTGTGTGTGTGTGTGTGTGTGTGTATATATATATCTCTTTAATAAGACTCACTAGCATAGGCAATCCTGTTACCAAATATACTACTCAGTCAGTCAGTGCTCCGTTTTATATTTAGTAAAGCGATTTAAATAATAGCACAATATTGTGCCAACTAGCAAAGCTTCAAAACATAAAATGAATCTTGATTATAGTTATGCTGCATGAGAATTATGGAAATAGTTAAAGGACATCTATAGTGGATTTTACTTTATTTATTTTCTCTATATGGATAAGACAGCCTGTCACACCATGTGCTTGGATATGATATGGGTGGGGGGGGGGAGACGAGATGAGAGTGGATGAAAAATTGCAGTGTAATTTTTGTTTTGAGATTGAGGGTGAACTCCTAATGGGAGATTTAATATAAGGGGGAGGGAAGAGTTAACACATAGGGGTTGGCAGTTGTAGGTTAATACCTTATTGGATCACTCTATCACACACACTAGCATTTTATGCTGCAAGGCACGATTTCTTTGATATTAATTGATTTAGCAGATTGTATCTACACAACACTCATGACACCTTTTTTGATTAACAAATTAACAATATATGTGCCCTATTATGGGTCTAGAACATGTCTGTAGATTACGGTTTTCACATAAAAGGTACCTATGTGTTTATGGTACATATATATATATATATATACACACACACACACACTGTAATTGATTGTGAATATTGATTAAAATAGAAGGGTTTTTTTTCACAAATACATATGACTTTAATTTTCACTTTTTTTAGAGATGGACAAGCTCACTAGATCATACCAATGCACATATGTATGATGATAATTTGCATTAACCCACTAAATATACACTCTATTTCTGAGAGATAATATATGCTAGAGATCAGGTATGTGGACAATTCAGACTATCCACACACATCCTTGAGGGGCTGATATCAATCAGGGTAATACATACACACCCAGGATTTTGGATATATAAGTGGGGAGAGGTCATATTGTGGGGCAATGGCCTAAGTTCACACCTCATGGGAACGCTCCATTTTTCTTTTCTGTTATTCAGTGGGCTGGTGAGGACGTAACCAATGTCGGTGGATAGAGGTGCTCCTGTTATGTATTCTCAATGGGAATCTGTCCTAACAGGGAACAGGGGTTTGGCTGGGCTTCTCACATCATCCAAGGCGCTTTTCCCTTTGAGGCCCCGGGGTCCCAGGTGTGACGACGGACGATCTGTGGACCATAGCCACCCATCTCATTCCGTTCCTTAGATATCGCCCTATTTTAAGGCACCCAGTGTGTGTGGTGAGTACCAGATGTCCACTCTGTGTGGGGCTATCCGCACATGGGGTTAATTGCATAATATGTATTCTGTCTATAGGCCTACTATTGTGATGATATAATAAGATTCAAAGTTAGCAGTGCAAAATAGGTAAAAGCTATGTTGAAATGGGGTTGATTTTACCAAAGGAAAAGAGAATATTCACTTTGTTAAGTGACTGTTCACCTAGCTTAGTGAATGAGGGGACGCTGGGTTCACCTCAATCATCCAATTATATACAAGCAAAAAATCTGGTATTTTTCTTTTTCCTTGCACATGACTGGGTATTCAAAGAAAACAAAACCAAACCTTATAAGCCAAGTGAGCATTTACTTTCCTAAGTGAACGGTCTCTACTCCTTTAGTAAATCAACACCAATGCTGGGTTACTGACACACACATACCTTCCATCAGTAAACTGTCACCTAAAAACATAGACCCATCCTTTCCTGATTTGCATGTGGCCATTTAGACACTGATATACTAAAATATATGAGAATCTTCACTCAAATTCCCATGCCGGGATAACTGAAGCAAATCTTCACTCAGCTTATTGAGTGAAGATTCTCAACTCCTTTAGTAAATCAGCCTATGTTGCATTCCCAGTACCAGTGCCGGATTATGACAACCACATGGAGCATACCACATGCCATTATGGCAGCTTTTCAAACTCTTATGTATACCCATTAATCTGCCCAAAAGGTGGAAATATCATGCAGACATGTAAAATCTGAACAAACAGTAAAGTATACAGTTATCACACTGTATAAATAAGTGTATAAAATATTTACCTAAAAGGTACATTTAAAGGCTAAGGGCTGTAGGCAGCCGAGTGAACAACCGACCCAAAGTGAAGTGAGCCGAACACTGTTCGGCTATTCACTTCAGGCTTGTACGGCTGATTTCAGCCGTATATCAGCATTAAATCAGCCGTTCAGCTTCGGGCCAGCCAAAACGGGACCAGCTGTCATTAGAATTAGAGCTTGTCGGAGCCGTTAGGGATATGAAAGCTGACTCTGCTAAGCTCTCATCCTAATAACAGAACAGCGTCTTGCCCGCCGCTCGGCCAGCTTCGGCTTTCACCTCGTGCCGAAGCATATGCCTTCGGCTCGGCTAAGCCGCTCGGCCGACTTCGGGAGCTGTACGGGCTATAGTGAATAGCCCGTACAGCAGCCCTTTGGTTCCACTGACCCGAAGGGGTCCTGGGGCCGAACTTAGCCGAAGGATCAGCCGAAGCTACGGCAGCTTAGTAAATAGACCCCTAAGTCTCTTCAGCTGCTGCAGCACGGGCACATGTATTTCTCAGTGGAATACAAGTAATTTCACCCCACGTGAAGTTCATTCATTCTTCCTCCTGCGGGAGCGAGAGCATTGCACCCATGATCCACTGATCACGGTTGCAATGTTTTACTGGCTCAAAAAAAAAATATATATATATATATGCACATTTTTTTTACTTTTATGAAGTGTGCATTTAGTATTTCTTTCCAAAAAGGTGGAATTTACTTGTAATGTGTTTTTGTGTGTCGGTAATAAGTCTTCTTGGTTTTCTTGTCTGATTTAATATAATGGTTTGTGAGTATCTAAATGTCCTGGCAATAAATATTTAGCTATATGGTATGCTTAATGAGACACTGCTTTAATGTGCTTTTGTAAAGAAGTAGTAAGTCTTTTAAAGTGCTTTACTTGTCTGTTTTAATCTACTGGCTAGTAAGTAACTAAACTATCTGGCTTATTCAGTGGCAAAGATTCATTCAAAAAATCATTTTTCAGTAAGGCAGAGCGACTGGTTTCTAGGCGCACTTTGAACCTTACCATTGTTAAGTATTTATCATTATGTCCATAAAGACTGTAAGCTCTCATGAGCAGGGCCCTCCTAACCCTATTGTACTGAAATTGTATTGTAAACTGTATTGTAAGTACTGTCTCCCCCATTTTGTAAAGCGCTGAGCAAACTGGTGGCGCTCTATAAATCCTGTATAAAAATAATAAGACATAAAAAAAAAAAATCACAAGGCACACAATTATATACAAGACTGTAAAGCAGACATAGGTTAATTATAGACATGCATTGAACACATTACAAATAGATTAGGTCACATATATATCACCCTACTAAAGAGCCATGACGTGCATTGCATACAATCAGGATTTAGTTTGCTCTAGCAAACAGTGGAAAATCCAATGAGGGCCAATTTCCCTAAAAACTATTTTTCTTCTTGTGCCATGCAAGGAAATAAGCCTTTACTTTTGCTATTATTCTACCATCTGTGCAGTGGGTGAGTTTTTGATGCCAACATTTGTCTGTCTAGGCTCATTATTAGCTTTCCACTTCATGAAAACGTGTAACTATTAAAGCAGTTTTCAAGTTGGTCTCCTTTGCCAAGTTATGGATGCCTGTTTCTACCATATTGTTCCATAAAAAACAGAGACCCCTATGTATGTCTATTGTAATTGTGTACAAAAGCCTTTCTGTGTGCTTGGGTGCCCAGTGAAGCTTGAACCTCCTTCTATTTACTGTATGGTCACTGTCAGTTCAATGAACTGCCTCCTTGTTCTCCACTATTGTCCTCCACTCGCTTAAACATTTGTCACTGAAGTGGCTCTCAAGACAAATAAACTGTCACCCAGAATTCAGAGTATGCAAGTAGGGATAAAAAAAAAAGAGGGGTTAAGACACATTAGATAATTTTACATTAAGTTAAACAGACCAATGGCTTTGCATCGTCAATGGGGTTGGCATGAAATCCATAAGACATACAAGAAAGAATTCGAAAACGGCCAATAAATGTTAAGTGCTAGCAAACTTACTTTGCCACAGTTCTTATTCTGTTTGCAAAATACACATGCTGATTTTGTTGGCAGCAACAAGGGCCAAACAAAAAAAATACCGATCGCAGTATACTTTAGAGAAAGTGACGCTACATATTGGGAAATAAGTCACTTAAAGAAGATTACACGGAGCATTAGCTAACAAAAACATACTTTGAAAATCCCATCCAGATAAGTGTTGCGTTTATTGTAGTAGTTAATTATCAATCCAGCTGCCAGCATGGTCCCCTTTCTGCTACTAATGTCTTTTTAACTTCTGAAGTAGGAGGGGCATAGCTAAAGTCGCTTTTAAACAAAAGGTTACTTTTTCCCATAACTCTTACTAAGTTATGTCGCTAAAAAAAGTGTCTAGATTTCACAAACTCTAGTAAAGTCTGGAAAAAATTAAAATGATGACTTATTAATGAATTCAGAGTCTACCTTTCTCAAATTCAGGCTGTCTGATGATGAATGCTCGATTATGAACACTGCTGTCTGTCTCATTAAATAAAGATAGGCTGCATGATTACAAAAGTCAAAACGAGAGAAAATTAAACAAGAAATAAAAATCTGTTGCACATAACAAGTAGATTCCTTACTCTCCGAGCAGGATAGAGAATGATGAACCCTTTTGGTTGCTATTGGCAAAGGTTCTGCTTTTTCTTTCTTCCAATGTTTGTTTAATATCCCTTTACTCCTTTTCAACCAATTTTTAAAATATTAAAAATAAAAGTTCTATAGAATCCAGTAATAAAGTGCGGTACACAAAACATACATTGCCACGCATCCTTGTACTATTGTTTGCCTGCCATCACTTTATCTATGCAGTACTTAATACAGCTCTGATGGCTTTTGCAAGACAAGCGTTACACCAAAGTTAAATAAACATTAGCTGAGAAGGATAAATAAACATTCCTGTGTGCCTAACTTGGCGCAGGAGAAGTTAAAATCCCTGGACGACGAGGCTCTCCCACTCTCTTTTGTCCTCCGTGTTTGAAAGATCTTCAAATGCCCAAGTTTATTCCTACAGCAAACATTTCTATTTACAAGGTCAAGTGTATCAGCACTCAACACAGCTTAAGAGTGTAATTATTTATCTAAGGGCGTTTGAGAGTAGATCAGTAGCGTTGGCAGCCAACCAGCCCCCCTGCTCCCCTCCAAAACAAACTGGTTTAACAATATTACAACTTCTAATTGTTCAGTCATCTGTTTACCTGCTTTAGGGATGACTAAATGGCCGTAGTGACTGATGCCGTCTGCTTCCCAAACGCTACATATGTGAATCTGGGATTTCCCTGTACAGCTATTCCTCATTTGAATTATTTAAACCAGAAGTGTTCTCTGCTTACAAACACCCAAAAAGACAACACAAACAGACGCAAAAAATAAATACATCTTTTAAAAATATTTACTAAGGAACACTGCAAAAATACATCCGATTTCATGTGTTTTCAAATATTCCTGTTATCCCATTTATAAAAATACAAAAGCGTAAGGCAGTCATTAAAAAAACCAAAAAAAAAACATTTATACATTTCTACAAAGTCCATAAAATTCTCTGCAAAAATAGTTTTCACTTCAGCATATCTATAAAATATAAACTGTACATTAAAAAAAAAAAAAACATGACAGCAATTTTTTTTTTTCTGTACCTTTTTGTTGATGTTGAAATAATACCTTTGTTTACAAACACATAGAATTCACCTCTATATTTTAAATAAATTATTCATGGAATACAATTTATATATAAAGATCTGTACAGATATAGAACCACCAGCAACGTATTACAATTTTTAAATACACTATTTATAGGTCCTACCTAAGTAGAATCACATTGGCACTTCCAGTACCAGTATTAAAGGTCTCTGAATCGGTTATTTACACTTCATGGCTATAAAAAAAAAAAAGTGTCTTATGGTGGCAGTGCAGAGCTTTTCCTGGCAGGTTGCATTGCTTAATTTTAGAACAGCAATTGTGGGGTCGCAATGTAAGTTCACCACATGCCCACAATCTATAAGGCAAACGGCAGCATCTACACTGTAGTTGGGTGGTACATACCTTTGTAGACATTTATATTTACTGTATGATACTGCTTCAAGGTATACAAAATACCACGTGCCATAGCTAAACTGCCTATTCAAAGCGTGCCAGCTTGGCACGCGCAAATCTTTTTGAGTGGTTAGCCTGGGGCTGGACAAATCCCAGGAGCCAGGTAGCCAATGCTCCTCAAAAATGACAACTTTGGAGGTTCTCTAGTTGCTGTCAATGGCTCCTAAAAAATCCTGCTGGTTCCCGGGTTGGACAAACTGGCACCTGAATTCCAGAAAAATGTGGCTACCCCTGACTTGTGTGCTTATTATTATAAATACTCAGCTGTAGTAAGGCAGTTAGTTTGGCAACACACGATACCCATCTGTCATCATAATGTATTCAAATATCAAAGCAGCTTAGTCTTTTAAGCGACACTAAGATCCCATTTTGGTGAACATTCTCTAAAGCTAGGGAAATTTGGTGAGGCAGCTAACGCGTCGCTGGGGGTTCCGTGACCTCTAACCAACTTGATGGTGACAACTACAGAAACAAAATGGAATGGTGGCTTTGCATAGTTTGCCCTAAAGGGACCAGTGCTGCATAGTACATAGCTAGCTAGCATCAATGCCAAGAATTCCCAGAAGCCAGGAACTCCCTTGCGTGTTCCATGTATAGGTTACCTGTTAATACAAGCAGGAACAGCTGACCTTTACAGGGTTTAATACGGAGGGCGGAGGGTGATAGCATCTTCAGCACTGGAAAGGGGAGTATTGTATGTCAAGACTAGAGGGCGAGTAAAGCTATTCTAACGACCCCATAAACGGCCTCACATTTCATATTCTAAGGCACAGCTGAGACATATAGTAAGACAGTTGGTGCGACTTTCAACAAGGCAAGACCATCACCAGTTGTGCACAAGAACACTCTATAACTGGCTATACCAACTGGCAATCAAGTAGGATATAATCTGCCTCATGTGTAAAAGTGTATGTATAGCCCAAACCTTGTTTTTAGTTTTGGCTAGAGTGAGGAACGATAAGAACACCTGACAAGTCATCACTGTCTGTGTGCCTGCAAGGTATCAGTCATGAGACAGACAGAGTCAGAAAATGCTAAATATTACAGTTGTCACCAGAACAGGAAGTTAGGGTAAACTTGGGACACATGTTCCAGTGACAACTAAGAGGAGAATTTCCCTTGTGTCTTTTTGCATCTCTCCAATTGCACACAGACATCAAAACATACATGTACAGGGATTTGTACCATTGCAGACTCTTTCCAAAACTGGCAAAAAGAAGTATTTAGCTGGACATACACTTAAGGGCTCATGCACATGGACGGTTGAGCCCATACAATGTACATACCAGTGTATTTCTAGGGAGACGCAGGTACTGCTTACAGCATCCCATAGAAGCCAACAGCTGCAGGTGGGTAGACGTTGGTATTTGTGTACAGACATGTATGCATATGTACGCACATCCGGGGGCGTGTGCCCATACGCATGTATGGCTGTAGAAAAGTACTGGTGTAAAGCTGTGTAGTTATGTATGTGTATGGACGCACGTCCGAGGATGTGTACCCATACGCATACACAAGTAATGGCATATAACTGTGTACAGCCATGTATGCCTATGGACGCACATCCGAGGATGTGTACCCACATGCATACATGGCTGTACAGAATACCTGTGTAACGCTGAAGACAACCAATGACTTTATGGGAGGCTCCCTGGCATTTACATTGTATGGGTACCGCCGCCCATGTCCACAAGCCCCCAGAGGATGTGTGTTCTTGCTGCCCATAGCAACCAGATGTTTTTTCCTTTCAATTCCCAACAATGACAGCTGGAAGGTGGTTGCTATGGCCAGCAGATGCCCATTCCTACACTGGGATAAATGAGGTTCAGCAAGGCACACTGGATGAGCTGGACACTAGAGTAATACATAATGACAGCCCTATGGCTCCGCTGAGAGTCCACACATACAAGGCGTCCATGTCACCCCAGCAGAACAAGCAGCACCATGGATGTCCCCAAGATCCCCAGCAGGGAAGCGGAAGTGGCGGCCGAGCCCCCGGTGGTGTCACTAATCACCCGGTTCATGTCCTCTTCCTGGGAGCCTTCCCTGCCCTGGTGGAGTTCATCATCGTACTCCTCATCGTCATAATCGTAGTCTGAGCCCCCACTGCTGCCCGGCCCCACGTTGCCCATGTCTGCCCCGAAGCAGAGGCGAGCCATGTTCTCTTTGATGGACTCGCAGATGGGCCTCTCCAGGCCGTCACACACGCAGTCATTGAGTAGCAGAGCCTTGGGCACCTGCATCATGTCCTCTATAACCCCCCGGCACTCGTCCGTGCAGCGCACCCCATTGAACAGCCGGCCGCACTTGGTCAGGTAGCGGCTGAGCGAAGAGTGGCAGCGCCGGTCACTCTCACATAGTCTGCGGGCTTCCATGCAGCCCATGACCGCCCCGCCTCCCCCGGCGGCTCCGCCCCCTCCTCCAGCACTAGCACCTCCGCTGGTCCTCGGCATGCACGGCTCGATGGCCCGCTTAGTGGCTTTGCAGAGTTCGTCCATGGCGCAGTCACAGTCCTCCAGAGCGGGGCCTCCCTTGGTGTAGTTGAGCTGGATGAGGGCTGAGATGCAGTGGCTGGGGCAGCGGCGGCGGCCCGTGCTGTGCGAGGACGGGGCCTCTCCCGGCCGGGGCAAGGCTGACGAACAAGCCTCGGTGTACTGGCTGTAGGCATAGCTGCAGTCCGATTCCCGCTGGCACTGCAGGATGGCCTGCCAGCAGATGAGGCGCCGGCTGAGGGCCAGCGCGAACAGCGAGGCTAGCAACAGCGTGCACACTACCCTCCGACCGGCCATGACCGGCGGCTTCTAGCGCCTCTCCTCCCGGTTCCTTCTACCGCATGTGGCTGGGATCACAGCATCACGGCGTCCTCAGTGACAATAGCGGGGAAGTCCCGATGGCTCGCTCACCAGTCATCACAGTTCATGTCGCTGGGCTCCGTTTTCTACTGGCAGAAAGATCGCGATCACTGCGCTCCTGCCTCTGTTTGCGCTTCTTCCAAACGAGCAGCCTGCCACAGTCCTGCTAATGCAATTTCACTTTCTGAGGAGGAGAAAGAGAGGGAAAACTTGGGGCTCCTTTGCTTCTGCTGCTGCCTCCTCTTCTTCTTCTTCTTCTTCTTCTCCTCCTCAGATGCTTCCTTTGTCGGCTCACCGGGATGATTCCAGCAAACGTTTGCAGGCTTTATATATAGAAGTGCGCTGACGGCGTGCTTTCATTCGCCCTCATTATGCATGCATGGGGAAGAAAGCAAACAAACAGAAAATAAAGCGATGCTGCGGCTTCTCATCCAGGCTGCTAGGGCTCGCTGCTTTTCTCCCGATCTCCTCGCCCTTTGCTCAGCCCCTTTCCCGGCTCTCCCAGCTGCGATTGGTCCAGCCGCTTGTTGTTGAAACTTTTTTTTGTGTGTGTGTATGAGATCCTCGGTAGGGGGATGGTGATGGGGGAGAGGGGGGCGTTGAGAAGCAAATGCTTTAGGATGACACAAAGCCCACCCCTTTCTCCAGCTACTTCTAATCATTATGTTTTTTTAGACTGCTTTTAAGAAGATGAAATCCTAATTACAGTCCTGTGCCGTGTTAGCCCTCCACTAGTGTGCGATGTTTAAGTGATGCCCCTCATTGAACAAGTTATTAAAGATGCAAGCTTTCCGGATGCCCTAGATCTCTTCATCACAAATGTGTAAAACCTGACAAAGGGAGTGAAGGAATCCCAAAAGCTTGCATCGTTCCACCTAGGTCTTCTCAGTAGTTCGGGGAACCTTGTTATACCTTAGGGTTTGAAGTTTAAGTCATACCTAACTTTATTATATAACTTATTAAAGATGCAAGCTTTCCGAGTGCCCTAGATCTCTTCATCCGAAATGTATAAAACCTGGCAAAGGGAGTGAAGGAATCCCAAAAGCTTGCATCGTTCCGCCTAGGTCTTCTCAGTAGTTGGGGGATCCTTGTCAAACCTTAGGGTTTGAAGCTTAAAGGAGAACTATGAGGTGAGTGCTTTTCACTCACCTCATAGTTCTAGCCGACCTGTGACAATGAGACTGTCACAGGTCGGCTCAGTAGATCGGGAGGTGAGCGAACACATACCGGGTTCGCTCACCTCTCGATCCTGTCACGGCTCTCTGCCGTGACAGGGGGAGGGGCTGGATTCCCCTCTCCCCGCTCCGATCTGCCAGCGCTGACTGGCGGAACGGACGGGGGAGGGGGCGGGTACAGCTGGCTCTGCCTCTAGATAGGCAGAGCCAGCTGTCACTCACGCAGCTGGGCGGATCCCGTCATCTACGTCGGGATCCGCTCCGGCTGCCGCGTCTCAGTATACCGCGAGCTGTAGCTCGCGGTATACTGAGCTTAGGGTAACGGGAGGACGCTAGTTTGTGTCCTCCCGTTACCCTAAGGAGAACTATGGGGAAAAACACTGACCCCATAGTTCTCCTTTAAGATATACCCTTTATTATCTAACTTATTGAAGATGTAAGATTTAGGGGTTCCTTAGATCTCTTCATCAGAAATGTATCAAACCTGACAAAGGGAAGGAAGGAATCCCAAAAGCTTGCATCTATCCACCTAGGTCTTCTCAGTAGTTGGGGGATCCTTGTTATACCCGTTATTATCTAACTTATCCACTTGCTGCCCGGCGCAATTTCTTACATTTGCGCACACATGATAAAATCAGAGTTTTTGGCTAGAAAACAGCTTAAAACACACAGACAATGATATATTTTCTGAAAGCAGAGGCCATGTAGAATAAAAAAAAAAATGCTAGTTGCAATATTTTATGTTGAACGTTATTTGCGCAAATGTGTATCAAACTAGTATTTTAAGGATAAAAATATACTAAAGTGAAATTTAGTGCACAGAAACAGAATAAAATACCCAATTTTTGGTAAAATATAAAAGATGGGGTCATGTCGGGTAAATAGATACCAAACATGTCAAGCTTAAAAATTCCATTCGGCCGTGAAGCCGCAAAACACTACAATACCCAAAATGTCCCCACAGGGGACACTTTAAAAGCTTTTACTGTTCATCAGTTTAGTGCTAACAGTGATTGATGGCTCTAAAATTATTGCTTTCACTCTGACGTTCGCAGCAATATGTAACATGTAAAGCGCAATTTTCGTGCGTGTTTACATATGAATGTGTGGGGGGCAGGAGACTTTAAAAAACATTTTTTTGCATTTATTTATATCTTATTTTTTTTTTTATACTAACTTTATTGCTATCACATAGGGGATAACAAGCCCCCTATATAATAGCAAATAGGGTTTGACAGGTCCTCTTTATGGAGACATCAGAGGTCTTTCAGACCCCTAATGTCACCTAGGGACCCCAAAGAAACAGAGGAAGCAGAGATCTGATTCCCCAGCTTCTACTGGCTCTAAGAGCCGGAAAGTGTAAACAGTGACACTAGAAGTGATGTAATGCACATCACTTCCAGGTCCAGTGATTGGAGGAAAAATCAGCGGCTGGAAGCCTGCTGTTTTCTCTCCAATCGTTGTGGGGAGACCCGCCCGGTGGCACTTTTTGCCAATCGATACCAATGATCCGGCAGATGTATAGTCGGCGGATCGCTTGTATCTTAACATCCTCAACATCCTTAACTTAACATGTATCTTAACATTTATACATCAAATGTATAAAACCTGACAAAGGGAGCTAAGGAATCCCAAACAATGCATTCAAGTCCCTTAAAGTGACACTAAACTCAGGAGTTAAACCAAAAAATGCATTTAAGTGTCTTAACAAATAACAAAAATGTATCGTATTTGTGTATCACTCAGCTGTAGAGTCTCAAATCATATATGAATTGGTGCTGACACTGTCCTTCCTTCTGGAGGGTGGCTACTTTTCTTCCCCATGGTCCCTGTGTGTGTTGTAAAGTAGCCACCGCTCCAAGCTCACTCCGGTGATGGACTACAATCTCAATACAAATAAGTAAACTAAACATGAGATTGTAGTCCATCACAGGAGTGAGCTTGTTACTGTTAGGTTGGCTACTTTACAACACACACAGGGACCATGAGGAACAAAAGTAGTCACTCTCCAGAAGGAAGGACAGTATCAGCCCCAATTCAGAGATGATTTGAGGATCTACAGCCGAGTGATACACAAATAAGATACATTTTTGTTAACAGAAATGTATCTTATTTGTGTGTCACTCAGCTCTAGCTCTTCAAATCTCACAACAGCCCCTAAAGACTTTGATTATTTACCCCTCCAGTGTGTGGCACATCCTCATCCTTTTTTACGTATTTTTAAATGGCTGCCATGGACTGATGCATTCCATCCTGTTACATCAGACTGTGCCTCAAAATGGATGTTTAAGAGATTCCCCCTACTCATGTAAAAATGCTATGAACAGATTTTTTTTTAAAAAGGTTACCTTACACTGTGGCCTCCAGCATCTTTGCTTAGGCGGTGGTGATGTCACTTAAGCTGGTCATACACTGTTAGAATTTTGGCCGATTCCTGGGATTCAGACAAAATTCTAACCATTTCTGGCCTGTCAGCACTACCTAGCTTGGTAAACTTTGATTGAAAGAGATACGTTGACTTATATTGTGCTGCAGAGAGATAAATCCAGTTTGTAGTGTAAACAGATAGCTCTTGTGCCATAGCAGGCAGAAGAAAAGCCATCCTCTCTCTTGGTTCACCCCAGATACTTTCTATACTACACTGTCAGAATGGATTCCATTGGGGTCAGGCGAAATGCCTGAGGCTCTGAAATGTCTCAGCTCAGATGTACTGCATTTTTGGGATGTGAGAAACAGCTATGATGGTTCAAGAATGAATAGGGCAGCCATCTAGTCTCCATAAAATATAAAAAAAACATCTATTAACTATAATTGTATGAAAAGAAAAAAGCTGTTCTAGTCAATGAGACTACAGCAGATTTTTTCAAGGTTGAAGGTTAAACACAAATGTAGTAATTGTCCTGGTGGGATGCTAATACTGACATATAGTAACCTTTTTTTTAAATTTACTACTAGTACTGCAAAAATTAACAAAGGATTAATGACTTAAAGAGAACCTGTCATCAAGTTAAACATTTGAAACAATTTCACTAAGAATGCAATGATCACATGACCTACGTTGACATTCCTCTTCAGAGCGGGGCGCAGACATTGTAATGGTACCGTCTGTGTGCCCTGCATTACAGAAGCTGGGAGCCACTGTCACTCACAAAGGGGGGCTGGGAAGGGAGCACAGCCTGTTAAACCAGCAGATGGCCATTGCATCACCATCACACACAGTGGGGAAGTACGTTCGCCGTCTGTGTGCGCTGCAGTTTAGGGAGCCACTGTCATTTACACAGGAGGACTAGGCAAGGGGCATGGCTGGTAAATTGACCACAAAAATACAGTCATGCCATGCGTCAGCACAGTGTGCTGTATCTCCAAGGAAGAATCAATGACCTGCATATAAGACGTCTGCTTTTTAAATGCCTGACATGGACTGCTGCAGTTTATTGCCTTTTGTATGCTGCTGATAAATCAGACTAAAATGTATACATTTGTTAGACTGCCATATGGGATTCTTTAGTTGCACTTTCTATCTATCTATCTATCTATCTATCTATCTATCTATCTATCTATCTATCTTCTATTGTGTACATATCTATCTATCTATCTATCTATCTATCTATCTATCTATCTATCTATCTATCTATCTATCTCTCTATCTATCTTCTATCTATCTATCTATCTATCTATCTATCTATCTATCTATCTATCTATCTATCTATCTGTCTGTCTGTCTGTCTGTCTGTCTATATTTTGAACTGGTAAGGTCTTAGGATTGTACACTTCTGCAGAACATAACTACAAAAACTCCACATGACTGTATGAAAACAGTGGTCATTCACATGTCTTCCATAAAACGTAAACCAACTATTTTCTCTGGCACATTGAAATCTTACAGTAAGCTACCCTTGAAGTTCACATGCAAGATGGATCTAGTGCTGCATGAAGCCTGGTTAATGTGGTTGTTGTGGCAGTGGAGTCCGGGAAAATATTTGCTTTTTTTAAGCAACGTGCAATGCCACATTAATACATACAGCAAATCTGCTATTAACCACAAGAGGCAGTGGTGTCTGCAGACTGCCAGAAAAATCTTTTTTATTATTTTTTTTTTTAGCAGAGCAGAGATACATTATATATAATATATATCACATACAATAGTGATTTATAATTTTTTTGTTTTGTAAGTCTCTTTTGTAGTTATTTCTGTACACTGGGCCATTTACTATATTTTCATAAAGTGGTTGTTTTTTTTCTGCCTGCTACATAGGCTGAACATGCAGCAACTTTGTGTAAAATAGAAGTAAAGCTGCTTAATGAGACACTGTCACCTTACCCATTTAGGGCAAAGTGGCTGTGTCCTTTCAAAGGTACTCCCCTCCAACCTACTGCTACTCACCTTGCCAGTACTACTCTGCTTCTTTCTCCTTTGAAGCCAGTGGGCAATAACAGCCAGTGCTTCCAGGTATGGGGGAGCATGTGTCCTCCTCTAATGTGACTGTGCTGAGGTCGAGCTTTGTCACATGACTGAGAGAATGACAGGACTACTCCCCTTATCATCTGAAACCTGCCAAAACTGGAAATTTTAATGACAGCTCCAACTGAGAAAGGAATGGAAGGGGAGTGCTGGAAAGGTGGGTATAAAGGTGTGCTGGGATTCCCTTTGCAGAGACACTTTCACTTTGCCCTAAATGGGTAAGTTGACAGTATATCTTCATAAGTTATTTCTTTATAAATGTGTTTATAATTTTCACAATTTTTACTGGAATATTTTTTTTAAAGAAATTAAAAGTTATTTTTTTTTACTGGTTCTTAGGATAGATTGGTAGCTAATTGATTGCAGCACAATAAATATAAACCTTAAAACAAACCTGTGCTTTGCTTATACTATGAAAATCACTAGTGATTATTCAGTAGAAGTGATTGGTCACTGAACAGTTGGAACAAATAGCTCCCTATATGTAAGCTACACAAGTAACATGCAGTAGTGATTATTATTGCAAAATGCTCCAGTTGTTTGCAATTAGTTGCCAGTACATTTGTCATGTGTAGCTTAGGGAGCCATTTGCTCCCATTTGTTTTGTGATTGATTTAGTTTTTTCACGTTTAGTTGCATATCTGTATCAGCTTCAACCAAAAACAGCCTGTTTACGGAGCTTTATAGCTCAAGCTGAAATGCATACACACAAATGAATGAATACGTAGAGGACATGAGTTTAAACATTTACTAATCTAACATTGTAAAACAAAATTGGTTCAAACCCATTATAGTTTTACTATAAGCGATACCCTCCATTGGTAAATTCAGGTTTTTTTTTAAGATGCAAGCTTTACAAAGCTTTCCTTATCTGAAGACAAAACATTTTTATTTTGGTTTAGACAGTTTAAGAATGTGTTGAAATACTTTTGTATTTCAACACGTCAGGTGTTTAACTCTGTTTGTGTCCGCTAAGGAGATTGACCCTTTCCATTTGTACTGATGGACCACTGTGGACTAAATGATAGGAAATCCAAAATGTTACTGTTCTCACTTGAATATGTGAATAGAAATACAATCTTTTAACAGGGACATCTTTTAATGACAACACATGGGGTTCATTTTCCCACACCTTGGAGAGACTTTCTTTCACATCCTTTTTGTCTCTTGTACAGGGAGTGAATGGAAATCTACTCAATGGAACACCAGCAGCAAAAGAAACTGGCAGGAGTTTTGACTTTTCCTTACTCTATCCATAACTAAAAAATGGTTTCAGATATACTTTAGGTTTTCTGTAAAAGTTGAGCTTTGTACTGCCTTATCTGGCCTACTGTAATATAATGGGCAACCTCAATAACTATTAGGGAGGTTTCAGAACCAGAAAGGGGGCAGGGCCAAACAGAAAAAACTGAGACTTGCATGTAACCTATCTCTGGGTCTACTTAGGGGTCTATTCACTAAGCTGCTGTAGGCAGCCGCGTAAATAATCGACCCGAAGTGAAGTGAGCCGAACACTGTTCGGCTATTCACTTCAGGCTTGTACGGCTGATTTCAGCTGTATACTGACTAAAATCAGCCGTACATCGGCTTGCTGCGGCTGGCTTTGGGTCGGTCAAACATGCTCAGCAGAAGAAGGAAACCTCCGGCAGGCTACTCGCTGCTGTTCGGCCTATTCTCATAGATTCCGAACAGCAGTAAATGAATAGCCGAATGCCGCCCAGCGGCATTCAGCTCGGCTATTCTGCCCGGTACCTCTGTGGTACGGAGCAGAATAGAAAAACAGTTTAAAAAGAAGAACAAATAAAATAGAAAATGATTGGGCGGAGCTAGAAGTGACAGCTAGCTCCGCCCAACTGTTTTCTATTGGCCGGGCTGTTCTGCTGCCGTCAGAAAAAAAAACACACCTAGGAATGCATAGCTAGATTGCTATTGGCTTTTTCACTTTGCAATAGCCAATAGCAAACTACCTATTGCACCCGCCCTCTGCTGCTGTCAATCACCAGAAGGGGACCTGATGGAGAACTGCAGGTCCCCCTCTGTTGATTGACAGCAGCATTGGGCGAGTGCAATAGCTAGTTGGCTATTGCAAAGTGAAATAGCCAATAGGAATCTAGCTATGCATTCCTATGCTGGCTTTTTTTTTTTCCTGACTGAGGGCGGCCAGTGGCCCCATGTCAGAAAAAAAAGAAAAACAGATCGCAAGGAAAGGTTTACTCTGCTTGATCGAGCAGAGTAAACGTTTCCGGGAGAAAGTGTTTCTCTCCTGGGCAGCCGAGAGCCGTATTAGACTTCCAGAGCGTCCGGGAGAGTAATGACAGATCAGTGTCCCTGGTTACCAGGTAACTAGGGACGCCATCTGTCATTACACACTGAGAACCCAGAGAGGCCGTTGTGATATCATAGCTGCCCCGCCGGGTTCTCAGTGTGTAATGCAACGTCCCTGGTTACCTGATAACCAGGGACACTGATCTCTCTGCAAGTGGCCGGAGCCAGCCGTGAGATGATGGCTGGCTCCGCCCAGCTGTCAGGAGCAGGCTGTCGGCCTGACGTTTGGCCAGCTTCGGCTTTCACCTCGGCTCAGTGAAGCCGAGGCATATGTCTGCGGCTCGACTGAGCCGCTCAGCCATCTTCGGGAGCTGTAGGGGCTATAGTGAATAGCCCGTACAGCAGCCTTTCAGTTCTACTGAATTGAAGGGGTCCTTAGGCCGAAGCTAGCCGAATGATCAGCCGAAGCTACGGCTAGATCCTTCGGCAGCTTAGTGAATAGACCCCAATGTGTTTTGGCATGCAGTTTCACAGATAGTAACCTATTTGACCTTATATATTCCACTTATAAGTCCTCAGATGTGGTGGTTGCATTAGTTTTAGAACATTTTAGCAAGTACAGATAATAGTCCATATCAGGAGAACAGCCTAGGATGGTAATGCTGCTCCTCCATAGACACAGTACAATGACTAAGTGCTGTCACTATAAGAGAGGAAGTGTATTATGGGCAGGATGACCAGGTGAAAGTATAGAAAAAAGGCCTGAAAAAGGAAACAAATGCAACTCCCACATCTGGCAAGGACTGACAGGCTGCAGTATATATTTTTGTTTTTTGGGGTTTAATCAGGGTCACTAATCAAGTTCCCTGATATGATTAAAACCACCAGAAGGAGCGTTTACAAATCTGCGAATAAATGCTGCCAAATAACAGATATTAACCACCTGCAGATCAGCCACTGTATATATAGGGCTGGTCTGCAGCCCCATTGTTCCAGGAGGACTTACCTGTACATCCTCCTGGGAACACCTGTTTGCTTGCGGGTGCGGCTGCTGCTGTTGTTGGATAGCACAGAACAGCGGCTTTAGACACTGAGCCGATCAGACCAGCTCTCTGTCCTGTGATCACTGTAATTGGTTATCATATGCTGTACGTATATCATATTTTATCGTTATTGTATCTTGTGCACTATTACCAAGCTCCATGTTTTAAACTCCTTAATACCGCCATGTTTCTTCATTTCCAGAAAATTGCGGCAAAAATTCAGATCACCTTGGAGTGTCTATTTTCCGAAAAGGGGTCATTTTGGGGGTTTTCGTACTGTCCTGACATTTTTAGTTGCTATGATTTATAAACAAAAGTAAGAGAAACAGAATTTTTTTTCAAATGTTTTGCTCTTTTTTACTTTATATAGTAAACGATTTTTAAAAAGCGGTAAAAAATTACTTGTAGGTAAAAATTACACTAATAACTCATGTGGGTACTTACTGAAAATGAATGATAGTTTTTGTTTAAAACCAAGAGATTAAGACTGATGTATTAAAAGCTTTATAAGAGGAAAATAACAAATAATTCTTAAATAAGTATGAGGGATTTTAATATGGCAGATGTGAACCAACAAATCCTACATATGGGATGAATTAGGATAATATCCTAGATTTCCATTGGAGGAAATATGTAAATAATGAATAATTGTCTAATTGCATATTCATGTAGCTAGCTATCTGTCCAAGAGAAATACATATAATTCTAAATGTATGTAACCCACTTAAAGCAGTAAGAATATCTGAGGTATCCGAATGTTATGTTTCCTTACTGCCTTATGCCTGCTAGCAGCTTTATTTTTTTATTTTAAAATAGATTTAATGGGCAACTGTTACAGATAAAATTTACATTGGTTGGTCAATGACGGGTTACACTTTTTTTTTAAACTATTTTATATAATATTTGTAATTTTCTGGAAATGATTTGTATTTAAAAAAATAATTTAATATAGGGTGCTTCTGTTACATTATCTTTGTACAACACTCTCATAGAAAGCCAGTCATCACTGCTTAGGTCTAACTGCCTCTATATAAATGAAAACCAATATGTGTCTATATCTGCTAACAGAGGGTAGTATATAGCACTTTCTGACTCATTCGGCAGCGTGTGCAAATTTTATCAGCAGTTTTTTAGGTTATTTTCAACGTAGGCTATTCAGGCTGTTCAGAGTAAAGTAGTAGGTCAGGTGGATTAATAACTGCAGCGAACCCTAGAATGTGCAAACTTCCAAATGCAATTGGTCAATATGAAATATTGATATACAGTATTTTAAATTTGACTGATTAAAAAAAGAATACAACAGGTATATTTTTAAAATACCATGCAAGGTAGCACCGCTTAGCTGTTATCGTAGAAGAGCAGTGACATCTTTGTTGAGACATGTGACACTTCATATACATTTGTTTGTATATGAAAGTGTCGGGGATTAAACATTTTAACATATATTATTAGGTCAGAAGCTTGAAGCTTCAATTAGTTTGGTCCCAGCATTTTTTGTTTTACTTTTACTTTATTGCTACATCACTGTGTATGTTTGCTATTTTATAATGTATTTATTTTTTAAATGGGTTTTATTACTTTAACATTTTTTTAAAATAATGTCTTTCTTGAGTATGTGGATTCTGAGTGTAACTGAAAAACGCGGTGTCATAAGATCTGTCTTAGATTATCAGGAAAAAAGAAAAGTGGTATCTGAAGCTTGATGTTAAATCAGTGTAACTTCTGGAGGACTGTGTTACCATGTGTAATCACAACCATACAGCCCTAATTATCGTGAAAAAACTACCTTGCATGACCTTTACTAGAAAGATTAGATCAAAGAATACTTATTCTAGTCCCGAGTGTCTCAAGTTAAAAATAGAAAAGCAGTTACAATGATAACTTCTTTTTTAACTCTACAACGACATTGTTTTTCTTTTAAACATTTTATGTTTAATGCCCTCCGTTTAAACCTGACAATTAACTAATAAGTAAACTAAACGACTACATTTTAGTAGAATAAATTGACCTGTGTTAAATATACAACTATTCAAACACTATTTAGAGAACAACTTCTAAAATTCTTATGATGGAATATGCAAAAAGGGAAATGATCTGCATAACTGCAACAACAAAAACAACATTACTGTAAATAATAATAATGAGTCCTATGTTGGGAATGTCAGTAAAATCTGCTGATTACATTATTATGTATGCTCATAAAATATAAGCAACGCATGTCCATGTGCAGACCTAATAAAAATGTTTAGCGGTCAAATCATAAAAGCACATTTGACTTTGATTTAGTCGTAACAGTTAAAACTGTGGCAAACATGTTGTTTTTAGCTTTGGATAGAATGAAAAAGATCTATGTTGGGGTTTTACTATCTGTGTCCCAAATAGCAAGATTTCAGATCACTTCATGTCCAGGTGACACCATGTCAGCCCCTGATACACAGGGTGTGATGAATGCAGGAATTGAGTGGAGGCACAGATAGGCATTTATGCCCCATTTACACATAATTCATTAACTTCTGACTTTTAACAGATGCCAATGTAAGGTAACCCAAAAAATGTATGGCTGTGAATGGGACCAGTTGCATTACATTGCAGTGCACACAATGTACCGCGATGCATCAAAAACGGATGTTAACATAACGCAACGGAACGCAAGTAAAAATAAATAGAAGTTTGTTAATTCAGGACATGTTAATTAGAATAAAGTTTTGAAAAAATAATTAAAAATGCAACACAACAGAAGTCAACGAAGGTTGAAATTGCAAGTCAATGGAGAATTATTGCGATTTGTGTCTCCATTAAAGAGATTTACCATCATTTCCTGTCCAAGTGTCAGACAATGATAGATACGCTTGTCTTTTTCTCAGTCTTGACCTTTTTACTTCCAATGTAAGTAATGTTTAAATGCAGCTCATGCACAGCCAAGGTGTAATTTTCACTGGGGAAAAGGGATCAATTGCTGATCATGCACAAAGCTTTTCCAGCCCCATAAAACTCTTTGAGCAATAAAGAGCACTTCTAACACTGCTAGTGCTAGTTTTGGCTTGGTGTTTTAAAGTGGAACTCCAGCCAACTTGTTTTTGGAGTTGGATCAACTTTAGTCATCACAACTAACCAATGTGTAATACCATCTCAGGAAGTTGATGAGGCCTTTCTACTTTGGAGCACTGAAAATAAATCAAGCACTAAGAGTGTAAAAGTGATACACCAGAATTGAAAATTGTTTAAAATAAGATGGGTAATAATTTCCCACAGGTCTAGCTATCGGGACCTGCTGTTAGTTTTACCATGGAAGTTCAAAGCTTTATAGCAGAGCTAATACAGGCAGCTCTTTCAACACTCTGGTCGACTGAAACACGTTTTTATGTCAGAACCACTTGAAATATAAACAAATATTGCTACATTGTATTAGCTGTGGTTGTTAGTAGCCTCATTTTTAGATTGTAAGCTCTCACAGGCAGGGCCCTTCCAACTATCCTGTCTTGAATTGTATTGAAACTGTAATGTCTTCCCTATATTTGCACTATATAAATCCTGTATAACAATATTACACATATATATTTTATTTAAGAGTTTAGTTAGTCTTTCCTTTTTAATCTTTTGATTATCCCTTTGATTACCCTAATTAACTCATAACTCTCCTTGCTCATCTTAGCTGGTATTTTTTTTTTTGCATTTTTTTTTTTGTACTGTAAGGCCTCATTCACACTGCCGTGCATATACGCGCGTACGTGCGTATTGTACCATATGTAACACATGCAAATAAATGGCTCCATACAAATAGCCGCGTATGGAGCCGTATATTTGCGTAGCGTATATATATATGCGCAAAAACAGAATGGAACAGAGATGCGTCCGGGCAGCGTATTGCTGCGTATTTACGCGCTCATACGCGTGTTTACGCGTGTTTACGCGCATATACGCGCGTACATGCGTACAGCACATTAAAAATTCAATTACGAGTGATTCATTCTGGGATTGCATATACGCATATACGCACGTATATGCGTATAAATACGTGCATATATGCACGTACATACGCGCATATACGCGTATATATACGCAATATACAATTTTGCTCTTGCGTTGTGTGTGAATGAGGCCTTAATGTGAAAATGCATGTTTTTGTTCATTTCAGTTATTAATTTCTTTTGTGCAAGAAAAATAGCATGTGTCATGATAAATGTGACAAATCACAGAATAAATGTCAACGCATAACTAAAATGTGAAAATAGCTCTGGAGCTGAACTGGTTAATTCTCAGAAAAAACTGTAAAATGTGCAATCTGATCACTGAAGGCAAGTTCTCCACTTTCTTTTCCACTCTGTGCCCCTGGAGTCATGCCTGTGGCTGTCAGAGTCTTGCATTGAATCATGGGACTTATAGTTCCACAACAGCAGGAGTGCCAAGATTGCCTACCCATGTTGTACAGACTAAATAAGGGTGTTCCTGTCTCTGCTAGGAAAAGGTGTGTCCCTCCTGTGACATTTATCTGGATATTATTAGCACAGCAACTGTAGGAAAGAGCCTTGTGAGAGCTTTGAGCTGGTATGCAGTTTGCCACCTGCTGGATAGAGATGGTACATGTGATACATTTATATTCAGTTTTTTATATTTACCTGATTAAATAGAATATAAAAAATGTAAAACAATGTTGTTTTAAATTGGATCTTGGCTTTTAGAGTAAATGGTTTTTTTGTTAACCAAATCTGACACCAAATCTGACACTATTCGCTATTCACTAAGATGCCGGGGGCAGCCGAGTGAACAACTAACCCCAAGTGAAGTGAGCCGAACGCCGTATATCGACTGAAATCAGCCGTACATCGGCTTGCTTCGCATGGCTTCGGGAAGTGCAGAAGTAGTTCGACTCAGCCGATCCAACATTCTCATAGATGTCGAACAGCAGTGAGTGAATAGCCGAATGCCGCCGAGTGGCATTCGGCTCGGCAATCCTACTCGATACCTCTGGTATCGAGCAGAATAGAAAAATAGTTTAAAAAGTAGAAAAAAAGAATAGAAAATGATTGGGCGGAGCTAGCAGTGACAGCTAGCTGCGCCCAACTGTTTCCTATCGGCCGGGCGGTTCTGCTGCCGTCAAAATAAAACAAATAAAACATCGATCGAGCAAAGTAAACCTTTCTCGGCTCTGTTGTCTTTTTTTTTTTCCTTCTGATATCGGAGCCGTTGGCTGCCATCAGAACAAAAAAACAAAATAAGCATAGGAATGCATAGCTAGATTCCTATTGGCTATTTCAATTTGCAATAGCCAATAGCGAACTAGCTATTGCACCCACCCTCTGCTGCTGTCAATCACTAGAGGGGACCTGATGGAGAACTGCAGGTCCCCTCTGCTGATTGACAGCAGCAGTGGGCGGGTGCAATAGCTAGTTTGCTATTGGCTATTGCAAATTGAAATAGCCAATAGGAATCTAGCTATGTATTCCTATGCTTATTTATTTTTTTGTTCCGATGGCAGCCAACGGCTCCGATATCAGAAAAAAAAGACAACAGAGCAGGGAAAGGTCTACTCCGGGGGAAAGGAACTTTCTCCTGGGAGCCTTGGAGCCGCTATCTAATAGCGGGAGACTTCCGGAGCGTCCAGGAGAGTTGGGCTGTCTGTGAGATCAGCGTCCCTGGTTATCTGTTAACCAGGAACGCTGATCTGCCTGTGCAAGTGGCCGGAGCCAGCCGTGAGATGACGGCTGGCTCCACCCAGCAGTCCGTAGCAGGCTGTCGGGCAGCCATTCGGCCAGCTTCGCCTTTCACCTCAGCTCAGTCGAGCCGATTCGGCCGACTTCGGGAGCTGTACGGGCTATAGTGAATAGAACCGAAGGGGGCCGAAGCTAGCCGAAGGATCAGCCGAAGCTCCGGCTAGATCCTTCGGCAGCTTAGTGAATAGACCCCTTAGAAAAGTATTGTACTTTTTTTTAGGACAATTCTTTTCATTTTAATAAATAAGAATGGATCTCTTCTAGACTATACCAAGGTCTGTTTACCGGGAGTACTGTACTAACAAGTCCAGTTATTAATTCAAAACACCTTTATTCCTTTTTTGTTCAGACACATGAGTTTCTTTTTATAAATGCGAGATACAGATCACAAAGAAAAATAATGGTATTTTCTTCATGTGGGAAAAGCAGCGCTGTGTGCTGCTTAAAGATGGAACTGATAGAGACAGATAGAAAGGGCGTGGATGGAATAGACGCTGTGTTAAAAACAAAACAGATGTCCCTAATGTAATGTGATAGTTACAGTTTGTCCAGGGGAAAATGTTAGAGATTGAAAGATTATTTTCTTGTATGTTTTGGAAATATTTAATTCTATTTGAAAATGTTTAATTGAATAATGAGGAGTCTAGATTCCAAGTGTATTGGGTGTCTGCACTATAAGTAAGCTGTGGTGCTCACAGTTATAGGATCACAAGTGGATTTCCAGTTTAAGTGTACAGGCGCTTTCTGAATCATTTCCTCTGTGTAGTAGAAATGGATGTCTGCCCATTCCTTCTTTCTCCTGTACATTATATGGCATTATATAGATGCATCGGGACTGATTTACTAAAGCTTTTACGCATACGTTGATGCATTGATTGCATGCAGACAACCAAATGCTCAAAGCACAGACTATGTATGTACAATGTGCACAAGCCACAGTGTACATGGCCAGAGCAAGAAAATGTAAATGATTTCATATGCTCCTGCCTCTGAACAGGTTTCTAATGATGAATACGTGTACATACGCAGCACGATTCATGTTTTTTTTTTTACCTGCTTGCTTGGCACAAGAGCAATTTATTGCGCAGGTTGGTCAGAGTTTTTTTTTATCCAAGGTAAATGTTAAGTTTAAATGCACAATCCTTAGGTCCCTTTCAGATGGACATTCCAGTCAGGTCCGGCTGTCAGTTTTTTAGGCGGATCTGATCAGAAGCCCAGTGTTAGTCTATGGGCAGCCAGATCGACATGGACATGGGTCCGTTTACTCTCGATTAACGTTGACTCTATCTAAACAGAGTTCCTTTTTGGCGGACCTCGTCATGGCGGATCGGGGGTAATCTGATCTAAATGGACACTGTTCAGCTGCCCTAATGTAGTGTATGTTAATGCACATAAAAACACATACGAACACGCATGCATTGCTGCAGCGCATATATGTGTGAAATTTAACTCCTTCTCCCCCACTCACAAATTACAGACAAATGAAGTACACAAGCCTTGGACCATCAGAAAATAGGAACACTGTACTAGCCCTGGGTAGGCCAGGTGGTATAAACAGAATAACAGCCATGGCTGCATACATAGATAATGCATAGTCACCCAGAAACAGGAAGTTTGTCACCCACAGGATCACCAGTTGAAAACAAAGGGGAAAAGCCTTAAAAAAGAAAACGAACGCAACCACCACAAGCACTGGTAGGCTGCAATATATTATTTTTTGTGGGGGGCGGGTTAAATGTGCTACAAAGTGGACCTGTGTCCCCTCTCACTAAAAATCACATCAGCCTGCAGCTCTGCATGCTGATATAAAATCGTCTTACATTCATTGGTTAAACTTGTTTGTCATTTACTTACAAATAGAGTTCATCTACTTCCTGGTCCAGTTCTGGCCAAGTACCAAAGCGTTGCATCTTGATGCCAGCCGAAGGATCGGCCGAAGCTACGGCCAGATCCTTCGGAGAGGTGAGCGAGAGGTTCGCTCACCTCTCGATCCTGTCACGGCTCTGTGCCAGGGGAGGGTTTCCTTTGCTTGGGGAGGGATTCCCCCCTCCCTGCTCCGATCCGCCAGCGCTGACTGGCGGAACGGACGGGGGAGGGGGTGGGTACAGCTGGCTCTGCCTCTAGATAGGCAGAGCCAACTGTCAGTCACGCAGCTGGGCAGATCCCGGCACAATTGTCGGGATCCGCTTCAGCTGCGGCATCTCAGTATACCGTGAGCAGTAGCTCGCGGTATACTGCGGCGTCTCAGTATACTGCGAGTTACAGCGCGCGGTATACTGAGCCTAGGGTGATGGGAGGACGCTAGTTTGTGTCCTCCCGTTACCCTAAGGAGAACTATGGGGAAAAGCCTTAACCCCATAGTTCACCTTTAAGTCAGTCCTTCATAAATTATATACAAATTTTAAGCCGTCGCCATAACAAGTATGCTGTCTCTGCTATGTCCCATGCTATAAAAAAGGCAAAAGAAGAGAAAGAAAATCTTTGATGCTGCTTATTTTTCACCCTCTTGATATCAAAGCAATTAACTCAATGGTAAATTCTAGATGTGTGCTAGATAATAAGTAGGTGAAGTGATGATAATGTAGTAATAATGCCACTGGAAAGATATTGCATTTCTGTTCATCTCTATGATCCTAAGCTCGCAGAAAAGTGACAGCCTAAATTTATTAGATTAGCGACGTGTCGGTTTTGACATTAACCGTAAGATGATCTAGTATTGCAAAATGTGCTTTGGGCTTTTTGACACATTAATTGTTATGTTTGGCTTTTTTGCTGCCATATCTTTTTACATGTATCTGAATGCATACAGTGCCGGGGCCAGTATTTTCAGAAAAGCAATACCATACAAGCTCACACTTGAAAGCCTTCTTAGTGGTAATGGAGGTTACAGTGATACTGGGGAATGGGTGAGAAAGACAGCACACAAAAGGGCTTGTGTCCTAAACAGATTGCCTGGAATTTACCTTTAGGCTAGCCACTCAGTCTACTGGAAAAAAAAAAAAAAACTCTCTGAAATCCAGTCATGGATGGGCAGGTTGAAAGTATTGCCGGTCTCCTGACATTACAATGTCGTAGTTTGATGGATGCAAAGAAATCTGACTCTCTCACAGGGAGTCAGGTGGCGCATACAGGACAAAACTTGCAAACAAATAGCACTGAGAATTAAACAAAATATTTTTTCCAATTAGGTTCCTGAAAAGCATTACGTTATTTAACTTATTACTTTCTAAATTGCAACATCAGGCATGCAGTAAACAAAATGGTAATACATTCTTGTATATTTCCACAATTCCTTGCTTATGGAATTAAATGAAATTGAGTTATTTCTGCAGGGCTACAGATTAAAAAAAACCACAAAAGAATCTCCTTTAAAAAAAAATGGAGATTCTAGGACTAATCTACTGTATCAAGAATAAATATGTCCTGAGCTATAGTTAACAATCAGCACATCTTTAATTGTTGTGCCTGATGGAATCTGATTGATTACCAGGGGCTGAACTTTGCAAATCATTATTTTTCTAATATAAAATAATAATAAATGCATAAACACTAGAAAGTGTTCTTCATAGTTTGTTTCTTTTTGTTTCTCTTTTATAATAATTTTTCTTACTGCTAGATCTTAGTGCAGGGTTAGAAGTAATAACTCTGAGAACGTTGACCCTTAACCTCGTCTTTAATTCTGTGGCTTGCAGTAACTTGCAGAGCAATCCAACTTTGGGTACACTACATGAAGCTATAACTGAGGCAGAATTTACAGAGTTGTTTTTTACTTGTTATGATTTTCTTTTTTTGTGTTATTAAATCTCCCAATACTTTGCTCTGACAGAGAAATGGTAGTCAGGCAAGGTAGGCTTACAGCATGTCTAAAGGTAAAATTATTTTTCATTTTGGATGGAGTAGGACATTTTTAAAATCTCTGTCTGGTTTCCTTTGCTGCCTGTGTCTCATTGGAGAGATTTCCCTTTTCTCGTCCTGAAGTCACAACAGGAAATGAGAGGACATTTTTGTAATGTGAGGGTAAATCCCCACTGCCTCTATTCCTTTTCCAGAGATTTGATTATCTGGACACTTTTAGTAAACTTGTGGTTTTTCTTAATGTATGCTGTTATTCCTGCAGACTCAATGGTTTTTCCAACTAGCAATCCCAACAATTCCTCCTTTGCATCTAATGTCAGATCTTGTTGACTAGAGATTTCATAAGGGGTTAGGGTGCCGCAGTATCTCCAACCTTAAAAATGCAATACTGCATCCATGTTATTTTCAGTTATTTTCAGTTTAATTTGCTAGGTTTAATTTACATCAATACCCTCCCAATTAGAGGTCCCCTCCCAACTCCAGTCTCCATAGCAGCAGGGAGGGCTGCTATGACTTTAGTTATGCCACTGATTTAGGTGAACCTCTCCATATTATTACTTTATTAGTATATAGAGTAGCAAGAGTGTTGAAGAGCAGGCACCTAAAATACCTTTTAAATCATAGAAAACATTTTCTGAGTGCCTTCCCTTCCTTGGCACTGTGTGCAGATAGTGTAGGCCCTGACTTATGTAATTCCATTCAACAATTCATCATTCCCAGGGTCACAGTGGCAAACAAAGGCTGTAGTATTAGTGACATCAGTGCTGCTGGGAAGCAGAACTTTGTCTACATAAAGTATACATCCTTTATAGTCTGCAGTCTTCATCTTCCTCTTCTTCTGTGGCCAGTCTAAGAGTACTTTGAGCCCAGGTTTCATGAGGATGTGCCCCCAGGGGATTTGTGCATGACAGTCTTGGCTCACAGGAATTGGGCCAGATGAGTGGTGCTCGGCTAAAATTGGCAAACCAGCATATTTAACAAGAAAAGTAAACAGTTCAACTTTAAGCACCATTTTATTGACATAGTACATTCAGCACCGAAAGGGAACTTGCTGTACTTTTCAAGTATCCATTTATGAAATAAAAAGTGGTCAAATTGGAGTCAGCCTCTTGTTGTTCATCCCCCGTCAGCCTTTTTCTGATACCAAGCAATATCTTTGTGTTATAAGGAAATATACAGTATAGTCAGAAATGCAGGTCTTCAAATTAAGCCTTTAATGGAACTGGTGTATTGAGGTGAATGATATTTAAACTTAAACTTATTTCACCTCTTCTCTTACACTGCATTAATGGAGTTACCATGTTCTTTTTATGTCTTTATTTTTTATTACAGAAAAGTGGTAAATTAAATACACACAAAATGCCTCATGGTTCTTAGTCCATTATAAGTTATTTCCATGGTGTTTTATGTGGTATTGTCATAAAAATGGACAGTGGGTAGAACCATAATGTTAGCTGCCAATTTTTCCAGTGTCACAAATCATCCAGTTTAATCCAGAATTAAACTAAAGTTCTGCTAAACCCATCAAAATAACTAATGCAAAAGAAAGCATCATCCAAAGCCAATAGACTGTTAGCCAAAAAAACTGAGCTAATCCTTAGCTCTCACTGAAACTGTATCCCTTCATCAATACCTTCTCTATTTAACTTTGAGCTTTAACAGCTTTGAGCTTATATAGTTTTGCAGCAGTAAATTTAAAAAAAACACAGTTTGACATGTTTGACAACAGCTTTGAATGAAAATTGTGGGGGTCAGGGGAAAGACGATGGATTCTGATCTGAGCAAACCCTATCCACATTGAAGGAGGTCACACGCATTTACACAAAGTCACACCCTTTTCAGAACCTCATGATTTGCAAATATTTGGTAATATTGTGTTTCATTCTTTAAAATGTAAAGCCGACCTCCAGAGCTTCAATCAGAGCTAAAATACATATGAAGGAGCTATTTTATCTGCCAAAGAATGATAATACTGTCCATCCAGCCCCATATGTAAACAGCCCATCACACAGCACAGCCAGGTGGATAATACTACTTTATTACTGTTAAAGACTAAAGTGGTGTCCCCTCATTGCCTACTGCCTGTTTACTGTACAATGAAAGAGCACCAAAAGGCTTTTGGGGTCACCCCCCTGCTAAATATGCTCTTTCCTCAAATTAGCATATTTCTTGTTGGCAGGTTCATGCAGCACACCTGCTTGGCTCCCAGTCCTGGCCCCCAGTCTGCTGTTGTTTTACATGGTATTGTAAAAGGCTGCTATATTGTCAAATTTAGGTAAAATGATTGCATTAAAAATAATATATATTATGTTTTATTAATGAATGTATAGCTGTATTTGTGTCTGTTATTTCAATTGCTCTTCAGCTGATTTCTTGTATGGGAGTTACAGGAACAAAAACTGGGGGAAAATCCCCTCTCAATTGGGTCATAGACACGTAGAAAACCTTGGCAGAAATGTTAGCCGTGTCTCACTTTATACATTTTTTTTATTGTGGTTAGGCTTTAAATGGTTTGGAGGAGAATATTTAGCTAAAAGCAATTTTTAACTGTCTGCACACCAGTAGACACAAGCTCTTTCTGGTATAATTAAAGTAGACCTTGCATTTTCATGCAAGGTACCCTTATCTAAGAGCTCCCCAACACCCAAATAAAAACACTCAATAAAATTTAAAAAATAAATACATTTTAATAGAAGAAAAAAAGAAAAATGCTTATCTTAGATCCAGGCTTCCAGTTGCTTCCTGAAGGCACCAGTAATGTCACTATGCCTCACCGCTATCGCGGTACTCAAAATCTTGCAAGAATGCGCTCCTGCACAGTTCATTTTATTTTTAGATGTTATTTAGTGTTTTTTTTATTGAGTGGGGTGAGTGAGTTCACAGATAAGTGGACCTTTTTCTGGGCATTTTTATGTAAGGTCCTCTTGGATGACACCCCTTGTCTTCCTTATAAACACTTGTGTACTAGCTCATTTCTGCTTCTAAGGACCTGTGTCAATTGGAATTTGTAAAAAGACTATGCAAATGAAAACTCCACTTGAAGCAGGTCAAATGCAGGTCAGCAGGAGGTCAACTGCAGGTCAAATGCATCTTTCAATGATTTCTCATACTGATGTCCTACTGATGGCATCAACACAAACCCAAAGCCCTTTTGACACTTATTTAATTAATGTGGTTATGTTTTTTTTTTGTATATTACCTGCAATGTAGAGTGTGAAAGATATTTTGTGGCATAAACTTTTCTTGTTTTGCTTTTGTTTCGTTCTGGGGCTGTTATAACTGTTCTCTGCTAATGTTGTTTCTGGGTGCACAATTACAGTACAGAAATAAAAACAATCTGAATTATTATGTGAGATGACATTATATCAGCATGCCTGGATTGGCACACATTGGAATTATTAAAAGCCTATAAAATATGTTCTTGGAAAAAAAAAAGAAAACACACACAAAACTACAACCCTACTTAAACCTCTGCAGGAGACCTAGGCGATCCAAATTACATGGCCTTGTTCCACTATATCTCATGGAAAGCTATTTAATGTAAGCTATAGTTGAAATTTGGACCGGTATTACAGTGCAGAAGGGGGGAAACAACAGAAGGTCTATGAGCAATGTCCAAGTGCAGTCCCCCCACACACACCCTACAGTTGTTCCCCCCATCAGTTTGTGTCCAAGGTTTTTTTTTATAATTACCTTTTCCAGATGTCTTCAAGCTGCTCAAATGCAGGTTCCTCTTTGTCTCTTTTCAAGCATTGGGAGAAAAACCAAAAATTCAAAATGTAGTTCAGGTACTGCAAACTAACAAGCAGCCGAGAGATGGAGATGGAATATATACAGTATATATATATACATATATATATATATACTGTATATATTATTTTGCTGTTATGCTGAGCCTCTTGCTTTAACATTTGGATTCAGATTTTGGATTTCAGGAGTAAAGATATGAGGCCCTGTGTAAGCTCAGAGTATGGGGGACTCTTCTCCAACCCCCACATGACAGAGACGTGTACCTGACTGGCCAATGACCAAGCAGTAGCACTGTCAAGTGAGATGAAGGTGAGGGTGTTTCCTTTTCCTTCATACCCAGAGATATTCAGTATTTTTCTTTACTTCTATCCATAAATGGAGCAGCTGGAGAGTAAAGGACAAGTTTGTGAGTTTGTACAGCTTGGGTTTGCTAATCAAATAATCTGTAATTTGGTAATGTTTATCATGAGCAGTTTCCATTTTGTCTTTTAATTAAATACTTGTTTTCACCTGATTGTAATCTTTTGTTTCATATTCCTGTCTACATGTCTCCACTAATGGCTATATAGCATTTCTCAGGGCAGGTTACCAGGCAGTGTCATCCATGTCTGTGCAATGTGTGTTGAAACGGCCACTTGTAGTCTCCATCAAAAGCCCACGTGACTAGGTGACAATGCAGGAGAACAATTAGGAGACAAGGACAGACAGTTGTCACCCCATAACAAGAAATGCCTGAACGAGGAGCTTTCTAGCAGGATCACCAGGTATTATTATAATGAAATCTGCAAAACTTTACTGGTTGTCCACAGCAACTAAATATGGTTGGAGCTTTGTCGTGTTTTGTCTTTTTTTTTAAGTAGCTTACCTAAAGCTGAACTCCAAAGATGAAAAATCTTTGGTCCTGCATTGTATTGGATGACGTCAGAGTGCTGAGATGTAGCAGTAAGAGCAAGCCTGCAAAAGCTAAGAATAGAACTAGTAGTTAACCCTTGCAGTGAGTAGGGAGTTTAACTTTACATGATAACAAAGTAGCTAATATTTTATGCAGGAGCATTAAAAATATTACTCATATCAAATATACATATATTTCTGACTTTAAATCCATATGCCTAGAATGTAAATCAGTTGAGTGGAAGACTGTATTAACCCCCATTAGCCATCCAGGAAACAGAGTGCAGTTTAATGTATTATGCCAAGGAAAGCATAAATACAGAACTCAGGCAAATTACCAAAATTGCTCAAACATTCCAGCGCACTGGCTGTCTGGATATAAATTGTACTGAGATGTCAAGATTACGTCCAAAGAAGGCAAGATCTTGGCAAGCTGTCGGCATTTGATACATTCTTAAGGAGGCAGGCACAATGTGAAGCCACTTAACATGAACACAAATTGTATATGTTTGAAATGCATCATATCATAGCCAACTGTGGCTTCACAGGGCGTCTTAGAAAAACGAAATGACACAATGGTTTCTTTCTAAATAAACAAACCGAAGCAGCCTGTTAATGTTCTTTTCAAGAACTTCATCAGATCAGCTGCTTGCAAGTACAGACTGCCTTCTATGCTGGGTTGGAGGGAGGGAAGGGGGAAAATAGATGTTATCTGTCTTTTTGTGCATAGGCCCCATAATTGCATCTCATTCCTGACTCCTGCAAAATAATGAGTGTGTCCTCTTACTACTCGGCAAAAACACATGCAGAGGAAATGGTAAGACTGGGGCTTGTAACTGGCAGAGAAATTCTAACCAGATGATGGAAACAAATGTTGTTCTCAAAGGAAAACACAGAAAACTATGTGTAATTTAATACACTGTCTCACAATAAGTACTGCAGTTTAATAAATGTACATTATGTGCTATTATGGTGTGTTTTCTACATTTCACTTTTGCACACAAGCTGGACATTGTTTCACATTTTTTTTGGACTAATTTACTGAACACAGTAAGGTGTTTTGTCATAGCTGCCAAGGTCTTTTTCTTTTACTTTTTCATTTGTTTTTTACTGAAACGTGTCCATCCGCTAATCCAATGTTTAAAGAGAGTTTGTCATTTTGCCCATTTAGGTCAAAGTGACAGGTTCTCTTGAATAAAAATCACCTGCGTGATACTAGGTATGAGGTTCCGGTTTGCGGTTCTTGTGTGGTTTGCCAGCAGCCATTTATCCGTGTGTGTTGAAGTAGTTTAGGTAAAGCTGACAGTTTGTGTGTAGGAGGAGTTAGTTGCTATACAGTGCTTTACTTTGCTATATTGTAGTACATTACTGTGAATGGTGCGCTACATAGGGGTCTATTCACTAAGCTGCCGTAGGCAGCCGAGTGACTAACCGACTCCAAGCGAAGTGAGCTGAAAGCTGTTTGGCTATTCACTTCAGGCTGGTACGGCTGATTCCAGCCGTATATCGGCTGAAAACAGCCGTACATCGTGTGGCTTCGCCTGGCTACGGGTCAGCCGAACATGCTCAGCATGTTCGGCCGACCCGAAGTGCAGAAGGAGTTCGACTCAGCCGATCCAACATCTGGATCGGCTAAGCCGAACCTCCGGCAGGCTACTCGCTGCTGTTCGGCCTATCATCATAGATGCCGAACAGCAGTGAGTAAATAGCCAAATGCCACTGAGTGGCTTTCGGCTCGGCTGTTCTGCCCGGTCCCTATGTGGAACCGAGCAGAATAGAAAAATAGTTTAAAAAGTAGAAAACGATTGTGCGGAGATAGCAGTGACAGGTAGCTCCGCCCAACTGTTTTCTATTGGCCGGGCGGTTCTGCTGCCGTAAAAAAAAGAAAGAAAGAACACACCATAGGAATGTCATGTCAATCACCAGAGGGGGACCTGATGGAGAACTGCAGGTCCCCTCTGCTGATTGACAGCAGCAGTGGGTGGGTGCAATAGCTAGTTTGCTATTGGCTATTGCAAATTGAAATAGCCAATAGCAATCTAGCTATGCATTCTTATGGTGATTTCTCTTTTTTTTTTCTTCTGACGGCAGCCAACGGCTCCGATGTCGGAAGAAAAAAAAAAACGAGCAGGGAAAGGTTTACTCTGCTCGATCTAGCAGAATTAACCTTTCTGGGAGAATGTGTTTCTCTCCCGGGCGGCCGGGAGCCTATTAGACTCCCAGAGCGTCCGGGGGAGGAGTGACAGATGGCGTTCCTGGTTACCAGGTAGAACACGGAGAGGCCGCTGTGATATCCGGCCGGGATCTCGGTGTGTAATGACAGCGTCCCTGGTTACCTGGTAACCAGGGACGCTGATCTCTCTGCAAGTGGCCGGAGTCGGCCGTAAGATGACGGCTGGCTCCGCTGTTAAAGTAATGTACAGAAGTGAACTAGTTAATATGTTTTAACTTGTAGAAATCTAACCTTTGTGCTTTTTCGAGTTAATAAGACAAACTCAGGAAGATGGCTTAACCACAGAGGGACTTTGTCGGACCCTTGCGTCCAAGACAGCCTCATAACTGTGTATAAAGCTTAGTAAACCTGTGGAGAAGTCTCTGATGATAAAAATATACAAGAGCCTAGTGGACAAGAACAAGTACTTTCTGTAACGAAGTATAGTTGACAGATTTAGAACTGTGAGTCTATTAGGACGAACACTAATTGTGATATTACTGATGGTAACATTGGTATTCATAGGAAAGGCTATATTTGATATTTACAATATACAACATGGAAAGGGCGAAGTGTACCCAACACCATATTCCCTATATAGAGATAAGAGATCACCTGCATCTGGAGGTGTAGGATGGAGTAGAAACCCCCCCACTACATTTACTACATCGGAATGTGATTGCACGATTTCATTAGTTTTTTCTATTTCTAGCGTTTTCGTTACAGGCGCACAAGTTATGAAGACAATCACGTATATGCAGTAGATAATGATAAGTATTTCACACAATGGGCAAATGTATGGTGGACTATGGATCCACACGGGTGGGAGACGTCCAGTGCGGCAACCCCACCTGATGATATAGAACGATACAAGTCAATGACATTTTCAAAAATCGAAACAGGACAGATTGTGGTAACCTTAAAAAATCCCAAACAGACGCACACACACACATGTTTAAGGAAGTTCTCCTCATCTTGTGACTGAAGTGATTCAACAGCGCCTAAGAACAGAAATTACCCAACAGAAGGCTGTCTTATGGAATTGTATAAAATCCAAGATGGGGGGGGCTAAGTTTGAGAGACTTATACTAGATGAGTGAAGGACAGTCCTAAACTCTTATTTCTGTATTAAGTTCTCCCGTGCACGAATAAAGCATGTGTCAATCTTTTCAAATATCATCGCCTCGTGTCGATATATGCTGAGATTCCATCAACACCGCCCAGATGCCTGAAGCAGGCCAGCTTCGGCTTTCACCTCGGCTCAGTCAAGCCGAAGCATAGTCCTTCGGCTCGACTGAGCCACTCGGCCGACTTCGAGAGCTGTACGGGCTATAGTGAATAGAACCGAAGGGGTCCTGGGGCCGAAGCTAGCCGAAGGATCAGCCGAAGCTTCGGCTAGATCCTTCGGCAGCTTAGTAAATAGACCCTATATTCTTGTGTAACCACCTCTGTTTACAGTTCAGAGACCCAAAAGTCCATTTTGAGACTACCTATTTTTTATGTGTCAGCAACAACTGTAGGTGCTGTTTACCTATTGACCCTGTAGAAAGAAGTGTGTCGATCTGTTTTTGTGTTGATATATTTCAGATGTCTAACTGAATTCTGTTCCTCTTGTGATCCCTGCAACCCTTCTTAGAATATGGGATGTCTATATGCTAATATTCTTATGGTCATAATGATTTTATAGTCAGAGACTTATTATTATATGTGATGGACAGCAGGGGTGTCCCGAGGCTGGGCGTCATCTGGAGCTGAGACCCGGTGACACCCCGCCGTGACGTGATCGCACATGTGCGTGACATCATCGCACATGCACAGCCATCTGACTTATGCCTGCCGGTGACCATCTTGGTGATGGACGCTGGCAGAGAGAGGAGTGGACGTTCACCCGGCGGGATGAGGTATGCCGCCAGGTCCCCTGCTCTCTCCTGACACTGTCGTGCTCTCTGTCCATGACCGAGTGCCCGACTTTTCAAAGGGGGTGAGACCAAAATGACTGTCAGTCATTTTGGCGTCACCACTCCAATGGTTTCACCAGGGTGAGGCTGCACCCCCCACACTCCCCTTGTGACGCCACTGATGTACAGCATAAGTCCTATTGTTGAATATGTCCTTTACATGGATATGACCTGTTATAAATATAATAACATGATGTATTTATATCATTTTAAATCATCAACCTCCTGTTGGTCTTAGAAAAACATAGAGTTATGTGCCATAACGTCTCATCATATGTCCCTATCTGATGGTTTAAACAAGAACTGATATAATGATATGGTCTTTGAAAATAGATAGTGTATAATAGTGTGTTATGAGTAATATCAAAAAAATTGATGTAATTTTTAACCTTTTCAATAAAACCTTTTGAGAAAACAATTTTAATGAATGTATTGTATTTCATTTATATTTAATACTTTAAAAGTCCCATTTCTCCTTAATTCAGTGTTCTAACTTTTCGGTATGATGGTACGCAATTTTCATTCAACTTCTTAGAGTTTGAGGTAAAAAATAAATTACACATCTAAGCTTAAATGTATCCCTCAAGCATGTAATTTAAAAGATTTGGATTTTTCCATATCACCCTTGAAATAACATTAAAGGGACCCTCTCTCCGTTGCAGCATATTTTTTGCAACAATCACACTGAGGGGAATTTATCAACACTGGAGCAGACAAAATCTACAGCAGCTGTGCATGGCAACCAATCATCATCTCTCATTTTCAAACCTTAACTGAACAAACTGAAGAGAGACGCTGATTTGTTGCTCTTGGCAACTGCTCCAGATTTTGTCTGCTCCAGTTTTGATAAATTCCCCTCACTGTGTGTTGGATATTTTTGAAGCAGATTAGGAAAATTACAGAGGGGTCTATTCACTAAGCTGCTGAAGGATCTAGCCGTACCTTCGGCTGATTCTTCGGCTAGCTTCGGCCCCAGGACCCCTTCAGTTCAGTAGAACCGAAGGGCTGCTGTACAGGCTATTCACTATAGCCCGTACAGCTCCCGAAGTCGGCCGAGCAGCTCAGTCAGCCTGCTTCTGACACCTGAGCGGAGCCAGCCGCCATCTCATGTCTGGCTCCGGCCACTTTCAGAGAGATCAGCGTCCCTGGTTACCAGCTAACCAGGGACGCGGTCATTACACACTGAGAGCGGCCTCTCCATGTTCTCAGTGTGTAATGACAGTCATTCCTCCCCCGGATGCTCTGGGAGTGTAATAGGCTCCCGGCTGCCCGGGAGAGAAACACTTTCTCCCAGAAAGGTTCACTCTGCTCGATCGAACAGAGTAAACCTTTCCCTGCTCAGTTTTTTTTTTCTTCTGACATCGGAGCCGTTGGCTGCCGTCAGAAGAAGAAGAAAAAATAAATTACCGTAGGAATGCAGAGCTAGATTGCTATTGGCTATTTCAATTTGCAATAGCCAATAGCAAACTAGCTATTGCACCCACCCACTGCTGCTGTCAATCGGCAGAGGGCAACCTGCAGTTCTCCATCAGGTCCCCCTCTGGTGATTGACAGCAGCAGAGGGCGGGTGCAATAGCTAGTTTGCTATTGGCTATTGCAAAGTGAAAAGCCAACCAAAGTGAACCTCGGCTCACTTTGCTTGGGGTCGGTTGGTCACTCGGCTGCCTACGGCAGCTTAGTGAATAGACCCCAGAGTGTTTGCTGGAAGGTATACTGTACTTTTTACCTGCACTCATTACAGTATGTTGGGATCTTTTTTTTCAGTGAAATAAATACACTCCAATGTGATATTTTATTACAAGCTGGCTGGTGTGAGTCCTGTTAAAACAACATTGTAGTCAAAGTGTTTTTAAAAATGCGCATATAATTTCTACTATGTTTAGGGAGCTTTATTAGTGAAATACATTTGCTCAGTTTTTTTTTAAATTATTATTAAAGCTGCCTGATGTGGGTCCGGTTGAAAAAGTGGCCTAGTAAAAGTATTTCAAGCCAAGTAGTGCAAGTAGTCACTTCAATATTTTGGAAGCTTTCACCAGTGAAATAAATACACTTTATTTTTTTTTTTTATTAAAAGCTGTCTGATCTGTTTCCAGTTTAAAAAGAGGCCTAATGAAGTGTTTACCCAGTACAATATTTTTTCAGTAAAAAAAACTGTAATGCTTTTTTCGGCAAATACACAATAATGTTAATATTTTTATGAAAAGCTTGCTGTTGTCTGTTCTGTTCAAAAAGCAGCCTAGTTAAATTGGTTAAATACTGTGCACTACAATATTTTGGGAGCTTTTGCAGTAAAATAAATACTCTGTTTATTGTGTTGATTTATTTTATTAAAAGCTGGCTGGTGTCTGTTAAAATTTTGGTCTTGCTTAAATACTGTGCATTAAGTCCAATATTTCTGCATTTTCTTCTGCAAAATAAAAAACATCTCGCATTTTGATTTACTGATTGTAAACCTGCCTGTTGTTTCCCTGTAAAACTGTGAACTACTAAAATACCTCACTTGTGTGTAATTTAAAATAATTTGCAGAGCCATTTGTCCTACAAGATTCCATTTACATTTGTTCTGTGCAAATGGAAGCAAAAGCAAACTTTCTAGCTGAGGAGTATAGGGGATAAATTATTTTATCCGAGCTACTCAGCTCCATCTATAGGCCATAATGCAGTATTTTTGTGATGAACTGAACAATTTTGCTGCTTTTAAAAAACACCCCAAATTTGATTTAAAGCTCTCACATATACACACATTCGAATGTAAACCTCTGCGTCCGTGCGTGCGTGCGTGCGTGCGCCTATGCAGGAAAACGCCAATTGCACCATACATGTTAGGTATCACTGAACATGCCGTAGTGAAAATAAGAATTCTAGGGCCATTATTCATGATTGACTCTAAATTGAAGGCCTGTAAAGGCTTATATTTTGGGTACCAAAGTTTTTCTCAGTTTGTGTTTACTCAACACAACCTCATATTTTATATTTTACCAGTAATTTGCTGACCTCCTTCTGAATATGTTAGTTGCCTGGCTGTCTCTTAGTCACTGACCCGGGACAAGCTTGCAAGTGACATCATGGTGAAGTCATGACAATGACTTGTTCTAAGTCGGATACTCAAATGTTTGGAAGAAATTGAATATTGAGCGACAAACAGGCATTTCGAATTTTTGAAAAGAGATCAACAATACAGACTGCATGCCATGCTTGGTACATGTTTCGATTAAAAAGGGAGATATATTTGAGAGATTGTTTGAATATACATGCCTTAGAACATTTGGACCAGTAAATAAGTCTCAAAGAGAAAAAGGTAAATTATGTTTTAGAAGCAGCTGCAGCATTATATTTGCAGTCTACATACAAAAGTAACATATAGTACATGTACAGCTGGATAGTACAGCCTTGGGCTATCCTAAAGCAGAACATAAAGCAGATCTAGCCAGGAATAATGATGTACTGGGCAGCCAGTGGACTGCACTGACCCCTTAAAAGGAATGTATAGTAATTGTGTTTGTAGCTATTTTCAGTATTTTACAAAAATACAATTGTAACAAGGAATTTGATTTATTTTTATGCATGATTTTTACATATTTATAATGAACATTTACAAATTTTAGTGGGCACGTGACCAACAGAAGAACCCACAATTTGACCACTCTTCGACCACTATTGTCGGTACCAACCTTCTGGAGGCTAAAATACTGGTATAATATGAATAGCCTACTGTATGCATGAAATAAACAGCAGCAAAGATAACATTAAACACATACAGGGTTATTCAAAAAAGGGTGAAGGGTTTGGAGAAGGCAGAAGAAGTGAACAATCTAGGACAACATAGCTGACTTGGAAAAATTATCCAATTCAGCTCACTTTCCAGTTCAGCTATGTTGTCCTAGATTGTTCACTTCTCCTGCCTTCTCCAAACTCTTCACCCTTTTGTGAATAACCCTGATAGACTTAGCAGAAACATCCTAATCAGTTTACACAGTGAGCCAAGAGGCATTCTGGGCTTTCCTATTAGAAAGCCCACCATGTTCTGCAAATTGAGTGCTCTGAATGCATCTCCTATTACATATTTATTAGTAAAATAAGAATTCACTTCAATATATATTAAAGTCGCCAATTGTCTGCAGAGTCAATAGCTACAGACCTCCAAACTTCGTGTGGCCTTCAGATTGGCACAACAACAGTGCCTAGAGAGCTTCATGGAATGGGTTTCCATGGCCGAGCAGCTGCATCCAATCCTTACATCACCAAGTGCAATGTAAAGCGTCGGATGTAGTGGTGTAAAGCACACCGCAATTGGACTCTAGAGAAGTGGAGACGTGATCTCTGGGGTGACGAATCACGCTTCTCTATCTGGCAATCCGATGGACGTGTTTCGGTTTGGCGGTTGCCCAGAGAATGGTACATGCCTGACTGCATTGTGCCAAGTGTAAAGTTTGGTGGAGGGGGGATTATGGTGTGGGGTTGTTTTGCAGGGGTTGGGCTTAGTTCCAGTGAAGGGAACTCTTAAGGCATCAATTACCAAGATATTTTGGACCATTTCATGCTCCCAACTTTGTGGGAACAGTTTGGGGATGGCCCCTTCCTGTTCCAACATGACTGCGTACCAGTGCACAAAACAAGGTCCATAAAGACTGGATGAGCAAGTTTGGGGTGGAGGAACTTGGCTGGCCTGCACAGAGTCCTGATCTCAACCCGATAGAACACCTTTGGGATGAATATATATATAGTATATGTATACAGTATATGTATACAGTAACCTCCCAGTTATCTGGCACCCACAGGGATCGGTAGGTGCCAGATAACTGTAGTTACTGCAATTTGAAATAGCCAATAGCAGGCTGGCTATTGTAACCTGAGAGAGAAAAAGTTATCTCTCAGGTCAGTCCTCTGCTCAGTCGGCGGGTGCAATTGCTAATAGCAGGCTGGCTATTGCTCCCCATTGTTTACATTCTGCTGCGGACTGCGGAATCTAGCTGGCAGCAATATGTAAACAAATAATTTTGTTAGCAACTAAATAAATGTAGTTGCTAACAAAATTTTTTAGTGTGCACCAGTGCACCAAGCAATCAGCAGTATTTTAGTGTGCATCAAGCTTTGGCCCAAAGAAAAATTGAAGATCATTATACGGTAGTCAAGCAACCGGCACTCTCAAGCAACCGGCAAAAAAAAATGAGGACATATAATGTCCTCGATTTTTTTTGCTTGAATGCCGGATAATAGGGAATTTACTGTAGTGACTTTTTCTCCTGATCCATATGGTTTTGTTGTTAATGCACTAAAGTTGTAATTTTTTTCTGTATGCTATGTAATGTCTGGTTTTCAAGTACTTTGCATTGTAACAGTAATCATGCAGATGAGAATGCCGTGCACATAATCAGTCACTTTTCTAATGTGTGTTGTCATTTGTCTGCATGAGAGCATGAAAAGCCTATTGTACTACTGTGATAAGAGACTTTATGGGAAGCACATTCCTGCAATGAAATGAATGTTTGTTCAGTTTCACTCTTTCACCCAAAAGAGCAAATGCAAAGCCACAGTTTGAAAAGATGTTTATTACATATTATTTTTAAGTGGGCATTTTATCAAAACAACATTTTATAAATTATACCCTTGTTAAATGACCTTCCAAAAATAAAATAATACTTAAAGGAAACCTGTCATGAGATAAACATGGTGGCTGCCATTGCGGAACTCTCCAACACTGGTTGCCTTGTCGCTACCTGGTTGCCTGGTCGCTGCCTGTTTTCCTGGTCCCTGACCTTAATGGGTACACAGATAAGAACCTTGACGTTTCCCTGAGTCTCCTGATTTGCATACATGTTCCAGGTCAGTGACTGAAAATATTGAAAGAAAGGGAGCTAACATAACTCCTACTACCATTTTGTAGTGTGTGACTACAGGGTAAGTTTACCTAAAATCGATATATATCTGTTTTGGACGGGCACTGGCAAACTAAATTATGCCCTAAATCATGGTGTTGACTTTGCAGGGACATTTTCCATTTAGCTTAGTGAATGTGGTGAAATTTCACTTTGCAAAGAATACTCAATCGTGTGCAAGGAAAATGTAATCATTTAATTTTAGCTTGCACGTGATTGGATGATGGAATTCAGCAGAGCTTCTCCTCATTCACTAATTAAGAGGAAACTTCCCCTGTAAACCGAAGGTTCCCTTGAAAAGTGAACAGCCTGTTCACCTTTAGCAAATGAACCTCCATATCCTTTAATGAGAGTTTTTCAGAAGCCAGTGTGTGCTTCAACCTGCTCATTGTAATATTTGGGCAGTTTTAGAGTTGTTTAACGGTTTTCCCCGACTCACCAGGAGTCTTTAAAGCTACAAAAGACATATGAAAGGTAAGAGACCCTTGGCCTTAGAGAGGAATAATTTCACCTTTAAGTTTGTGACTTCCATATCATTTTTCTATTAGAGATGCAAAATTATTATTTTTATTTTGTTTTGAATGAAAGATACTGTAAAGGATTCCACCTCGACAGAAAGTGACGGAAATCTCATCTATGACACAGCCAACACTTGAACCTTGACAGAGGCCATAACCCTTATTGTTGCTGTTTGTGCCCCTTTTGGAAAGATCACCCCTTACTTCCTGCTCTGGTAACATGACAGGAAGTGCAGGGACACAGCAATACACCCCTGACAACAGTTCAAAACAGGATAATGTCTGTGTATTCAATGTAGGGTTGAGGGGACAGTATATAAATAATTCTATACTATCCCTTTAACCCAGCATTGAATAAAGATGTATCTGGACTATTATACAGAGTGTCACACTTCAATTCACCATCCTGCAGTTTGGCCCCACAAACCAAGAAGACAGTGGAGATCCTCTGGAATGTAGACTCTGCCTGTCCAGTAGTCACATCACCGGTTCCGACTCTGCCTCATCCTAATTGACAAGCCACACCAATAAGATACATCTGGTGAGTCCAGCACTTTCGTTCCACTTCTTAAGAGTACAAAACAAAAATTCTTCATGGGCAGCAAGAAATGTTCTTGACAGCATACCTTTTATACATAAGCCTTCTAGTCTTTAACCCTTATAGGTACCTCATCCTACTCATTAGCTTCCAAATAGAGCTGAAAAATAAAAAGGTTAGGTGCTACTTTGTGACATGCAGTGACTATATTTTACAAAGGAAGTGTGAGCCTAATAGGGTAGTCTCTGTTGCGTTTGGAAGATACTCCTTGTCGAAAACTGCATCTTTGTGTTACACTGAAACAGTTTCAGGCAGTTATGTACATGATGTTAAATCTTGTTAATGAACAATTAAACTCTCCCGTGTAGCTCCAGCCTAAAGGCGCTCCGGGTGGACTTACCCTTTAAGTAAATAAACAATACTATTTGTGCATTTTTGCTGTCCCATAAAGCTTTCTTACCATGGAATGCTTTGCAGTAATGTATCTGTGCTGATGTGCAATAATAACAGGCATTCACCTGCAAAGAATTGTAGTTTCCTGGTATGAGCCACATGCTACATAATCCTATTTCTGAATTTTTTTTTAAAAACACACCTCGCTACACAAGTACAAGCTACAGAATCCAAAATATATTTGACAAAACTCTGGGTATGCATCACTAAATCTCAGTCAGCATTTAACAACCAAAATCATTAAAGCTGAGCTCCAGGCAAATAGCTAAATACACATATGGAATACATTTAAAACTAATCATTTTGCCAGCCAAAAGCTTTGTATTTCTGTCTATCCAGTCCTGTGATTTACACAGCTCTGTCACTTAGCTCAGCCATGTGTCTGGAAAGCAGGAGACCTGATTTTTCTCTGCTGCAGTTTGGTAACACTTACAGGTCTTGTTTCTCCTCCAGCCAATGACTGGACAGTGAAGAAGCCGCAGCACAGTAATGATCTCACCCCTCTGTCACTGCTCTCTACTCCTATCAATACATCCTGTTTTAGCACATGAGCATTGCAGCACAATTGAATGGGTCATTGTGCGGCTTCTCCCTTTCCCATTGGCTGATATCAGTTTAGGTTCCTTCATTGCTTGCACTAAAAAATATATTCAACGATATAACACATATCTGCATTAAATCTGCCTGCTTTAAATATAAGTGTTAAATGTAAAAATATATTGTAACCTTTCCATTTTTTTTTAGTGAAAGTGTTTGCTTGTATTTACTTTTAATAATTATTGTTTTTTACTATTTTATTTCTATTTTATACAAGTATTTACTATTATGTTATTGTCAACTACTTTGTGGTCTGGGACTGTATTCTGAATATAATGCTTAGTAGCTATGTGTCCCTGAAAGCTATTTATAAATGTTGTACTTTTGTACAATTGTGTAGAACAGACAGTGGCTAGTTGAGTTGCTCAGTCTTGTTTTAACACACACATTTTTTCCTTTCTTTTTTTTCCTTTTTTTTTTTGCAGCCAACATCTACATATGCTGTGTAGTCTGGATTTGATGGCTGGCTTGAAGAAGACCAGACCTCTAATAAATTGTAGAGTCATTACCCTTTATGCATACTTGTTCTAATAGGTGTCACAGATTCCTGCCTCCTAATAAGGAAAGGAAGTAGAGGAACGTATAAATTCTCCCAAGGGAGTCAAACAGCCTGAAGCCATGTTTGACAGCTGTTTGGGTTGCCAGGAGCAGCAGCAAGCAAACAAGGTTACTGTAGTGATTCAGTGCCAATGCATTTGGCGCATTTCACTTAGTTACAGTGTTTTTTTTTCTTCTACTAACCACGCCAGTGTGATAATGTAAAAGTATAATGAAGCCAACAAAAGATTTATTAAATAATATGATTACTAAACATGACATGAACTTGTTCCAGGATTTGGAGGGCCTAATGAATCTGCTTCTTTTCAAGATAAAGCACGCATGTTCTGTCGTCAAGATGGTTTGTTTGAGCAATACTGATTTGATAGCTTACATTAAACATTGCAAAATGAGTTGCTTTTACCGTGCATTTTGTTAGAATTGGCAGCTTGTACATTGTAATAGCCATAATTATTTCTGCATGAGGAGCAATGCTAATGTATTTCTGTAACTTAATATTATTTTCAAGTGGCCGTATAGCACGGAAAAGGAAATAGTCAAACCTCTGGATATAATATTTCACTCATCTCTAATGTACAGTCTTATCAGTCTCTTTAGTAAAAAAAATGTCCTTTATTCATTATTCCTAGAAATCAATGTATCTTTTTCAGTTATGGTCATTGTGGATTCATGTTTCTTTTTCCATTAAATATTAAGAGTGTTATTCACAAAGCTGCTGAAGGCAGCCGTGTGAATAATCGACCTGAAGTGAAGTGAGCCGAACAATGTTTGGCTATTTACTTCAGGCTTGTACAGCCAATTTCAGCCGTACTCGACTGAAATCAGCTGTTCATCGGCTTGATTCAGCTGGTTTTCGGGTCAGCATGTTCGGCCATCCCTGAAAACAGAAGGTGTTCGACTCAGCCGATCCAACATCTGGATCGGCTGAGCCAAACCTTCGGCAGGCTACTCGCTGCCGTTCGGCCTATTCTCATAGGGGCTGAACGGCAGTGAGTGAATAGCAGAATGCCGCCGAGTGGCATTCGGCTCGGGTATTCTGCTCGTTACCTCCGTGGTAACGAGCAGAATGAAAACAATGAAAAAAGTTGGAAAAAAAAAAACCTAGAAAAAAAATGTTGCCAAAGGTAAATAAATGATCAATGTTAATAAATAAATAAAGATTTCCAAAAAAATAAAAAGATTATTGAAAACATAAAAACAAAAATAAAGATCATTGAAAAAACGTAGAAAAAAATAATGATCATTGAAAAAAGAAACAATTGGGCGGAGCTAGCAGTGACAGTGACAGTGACAGCTAGCTAGAGCAGGTCCCGGCTAATGAATAACTGGACGGAGCCACCTAGAGTCCCCTCGATGCCCTTCTCAGTGGGGTAGCAACAGAAGAATAGTGCATGACCTTATTTGTGACACCCTTTTGCATAAGGGACAGCACCTCCATGTGGACAGTTATTTTAGTGGACAGTTATTTTTCCAGTGTATCACCTTCCGGGCATTTTGTTCTCAAGCAAACTGTAGCTTGTGGTACAAATTCGCACGATTTTCCTTAAAGACTTGTCAACACAGAGCTGAAAGGCGTGAGTCAACAAATCTGCGTAATGAGGGACTTTTGGAACTTAAATTAAAATAAATGTCTTTATCCTTTCATCTATTGATACCTCAAATTACCCCTGCAAATTCAGGGAAGTGCTGGTCTTCTCCAAAACATTTTTGCTTTCATGAGTACAATCTACATATGAGAGGTGTAGAGTTAAAGGATCAGATGATGAATCCCTACCTGGCAACCCAAAGTTTAAGGTACTGCAACAAAAAAGGTGTCCATCTATTTATTATATTTGGCCATCGACAATTTAAATGTCCTTTATAAATTTCCGGGAAGACCTGGCTCCGCCCTACAATATCTTAAGAAATCATAACAGTCCGCAATTACCGTGGACCGTGCACCTGAAAGGCTTCAATCTAATGCAGTTGGTAGGCTGTATAAGAAACACTTCCCTGATATCCCTTCTACCCAAGCAGACAGGACACCTCAAAAATTGCTGTGTATGCAACAAAGATGGAACAAGACGTGACACTTGTTATTATTATCCCTACTGTCCCTCACAACCTGGCCTCTGCATAACGTTCTGCTTCTGTCACTACCACACTTCACTACAATATTAGTCTTGCCTTATAAATTTTGCCCACATAGTTTTTTTTTTGTAATTACATTTCCCATCAGCACTGTAACAAACTAATCATGACAGACAGCAGCTCTGTTTGACATCACAACATCAGTGTTTTAATTAGTGTTATTAGAATTAGGTAAATGTACTAATAACTGTCAGGTGTATAAACAGTCCAAACATTGAAAAAGTCTCACACACGTGGTATCCCCATACTCAGAAGGAGTAGCAGAATACATTTTGGGGTTTGGGAATTAAGTATACCAATATTGTATGTGAGAAATAAATTGTTAAAAAGATATTTGTGGAAAAATACATTTTCATTTTCTTTATTTTCCAAAAATTGTGGCAAAAAAATAAATCTTTAAAAGTCTCACCATGCTTCTTAGCAAATACCTTAGGGTATCGGCTTTCCAAAATGTGGTCATTTTGTGGGTGTTTCTACTGTACTGGCACTTCAGGGCTTCTATTAGCGTGATAGGTAGCCAGGAAATCAATTGTGTAATTTATGCCCCTCAAAAAGTCTGAAGGTTTTCCTTGGATGTTTGGGTCCCTCTATGGATCTAAGCCATACAAAAGTCTCACACCTGATATATCCAAACTTAAGAGAAGCAGCAGAATGTGTTTTGAGGTTAAATTCTAAGTATGGCCATGCTGTGTGTGAGAAATAACTTTAACATGACAACTCTGCAGAAAAAAAATTACTTCCTTCATTTTCCAAAATACTTTGGCAAAAATGAGAACTTCAAAATACTCACCATGACTCTTACCAAATACTTTGGGGTGTCTAATTTCCCCCCAAAAAGGGGTATTTTGGGGGGTGTTTGTATTGTTCTGGCATTTTAGGGTCTCAGTAAATGTGATAGTCAGTCACAACATCAGGGTTCACAAAATTTCAAATATACAGTATATGCCATAGTTTGTAGAATCTGTACATTTCACACAGACTAAATTACATACACTTATTTGGGTATTTTATATTACCAAACAAATGTAGCAGAATACATGTTAGTTTAAATTTATGAATTTAATATGTTTTACAACAGAAAGTAAGGGAGACAAGTTTTTTCAAAATGTTTTCCTTTATATTAACAACTCAAACAACTCATTCTCACACAGCTACCTTCTCATGTATCACTTGCCCCTTCCTTTTAGATTGTAAGCCCTCCTTACCATCTTTCCCTCCAAGTGAGTGTTGTCCATATGTGACTCAACTTGTTCCCTTTTATACATCTCCTTATATTGTAGAGTGCTGCACAAACTTTTGGCGCTATATAAATCCTGTATAATAACAATAATAATATATAGCAAAAAATAAAAAAACACAGTGGTTATCAAATACCATAAAAAAATATATTTAAAAAAAATGGTGTTAAATGTATTTGGGTACACTATAGTATGATCGTGTAATTGTCAGTCAAACTATCACAGTACTGAAAATTAAAGAATGGTGGAAAGGAATGGGGGGCAACCTGCTGGTATTAAAGGGTATTGTACGTGATTGCATGATTTAAGTGAATATAGTTTCATCTTATTCACTAAGCCCCGTAAACATTCTTTTTTTTTTTTTTTTTAAATCAACTCCAGTTCTATGCTATGAAATCCAAAAATCCACTGGAAAGTAAAACGCCTGTTTTGGGTGGGTGACTTTCTTTCTCATCTGTCAGTTAACAAAAGTTCAGTTAACAAAACTAGGGAGGGTTAACTCAGAGGGACAAGCTTCTTTTTTTTTAGTTATGCTGCAGACAAATAATTAAAACAGCAAAGCTCATGTCTTAAATCACATTTTATCTAGAAGCCAATTCTTAAATATAATTTAGGCAACATGCATTATGCATTTTTCTTGATATATCACTAAAGCTACTTTCCAGATTTATAATAAGCATGAGCTAAAGACATTCTGCACTTTCTCAGGCCTTGATTTACAATTACTCCTTGATAGATTACCTGAAACTGGGCTTGCAAGGCTAGAGGGACACGTGATTAACTAGACTAAAGACATCTGGACAATCCATCTATTGAACTGAAATTATTACTGTTGCATAAGACTGAAATAAGACTCCAGTTTCTAGTCACTCTTTTTAAGATCTTCTTAAGCCTTTGTTTGGAGCTATATTTTTTCAGAAATACAAATCAGGTAGACAGCATTAGTGATGGGGCAAACCTCTAGGACCCAAAGCAGCAATAGCAAAGTCTGCCCCCCTTTTTATTTAGTTCCTTGCACATATCGTTCTTAAAGGTTCCCTTCCATGCCAACAGTTCCCCTAACAGAGCCATTGTATGGATGTGTAAATCCCCTGACTTGCATTTGCCTGAGGGGAAGAGGCAGACCTTGCCGTGCAGTGGCATCAGGAAGCATAAAGAGAGGCAACTCTTCACCATTTGGTGAATAGACCTGCATGTAATTCCTGACATTTGATACTACATATTTATATTTATATAGATACAGCATTTTATTTTATTGTGCATTTTGTTTGCTTCTCTCTTTTGAATTGGTATGATATACAAATACCACATCAATCTCTTACAAGCAACATTTCTGGTATTTAACATGAACACAGCTTTACGAATTTATTAAGTGAACTTTCCAAAGTATACATTCACTTTGCTAAGGTAACAGTCTCTTTTCCTCCCCTCCAAGTTACATGCAGCCATAACTTAAACTTGCGCACAAAATCTTGGACACTATTGTTATCCATTTTATTTTTATTGCAAATGTTTTTGTCTTGAAGGAATTTCTGCTATTTATCATGGTGCCTATGATTGCAAATGGGAGGTAGCTCAGTTATGCAGACTGACATCAATAATTGGCATACTATGAAAAAAGTACTATCCTCAGGGTAGGATTAAAGAACTGGAATGGAACTGACAAAACACTTCATATGATTTCAGAAGTCTCTGTTCATACTCAATATTATGACTCCTCAGATATTACATCTCAATAACAAGGTTGTTCATTTTTGTTTTGGAATTTGAACTCATTGTTAAGAAATGTCTGTGCATTTCTACAAATCTCTCTAAGCAATATTTTAATAATACAGAACAAAATATGACACACTGCTGTAAAGTTATAGCAAACAAAACTGTGTACTAAAATGAGAAGTGTAACTCTTGTTAATAGTAATTTGAAGAAAAATATAGCTTATTTAAAGGCTAATGTAAATTTTTTAACATTTGGGTGGATATTTTGGAATGAACTGGGGCTGGTTTATAAAAACTAGAGTAAACGTGAAGGATTGGTTTAGTTGGTTTAATTTTTTATTCTCTGGCAAAAATAAAGATGCTATGGCTGTTATGACTACTACAGGCAAAGCTTCATTTTGTATCTAGTTTTTTTTGTTTTTTTTGTTTTTTTCTTGTTTGAATAAATTAGCCCCAGTGTATTATTTACAAACAGTAATATCATTACATCTGGATCTTGTAACAGTACAAAAGTCTTAAATAACTTCACACTGGGTTAGACGAAGCCAATATATGAAGTATTAATAGGACAATCACTCCACCACCACCACCAAAGTATCTAGTAATATGTGCAAAGGAATACCATCTTAATGGAATTTCCTGGAAATGACCATAATTACTGATGATGCAGCTATCAGTTTTTCCTTTTCTGGCAATATAAGGATGGATTATTTGCCATAAATTTAGGGCTGTGGAAATTAAAGATTAATTTCTCGATTAATCGTTAAACGTTTTGATAATTAAAACACTCACCTCTCCGCCGACTTCCGGGAGTGCCGTCCCCAAGTGGCTCCGTCGGCTAACGAAGGGAAGAGGGGAGGAGTCCGGTGACGTCGATGTACGTGATGGCTAATGAAGGTACGGGGGATGTAGTCCGGTGACGTTGATGTCCGTGACGTCACCAGACTCCTCCCCCCTTCGTTAGCCGACAGAGCCACTTGGGCCAGTGAGTTTACCCAAGAAACTTTCTGCACGAGTGCCAGCCAAGGCATTGGCCTATACACATACAGCACAGCAATGAAGTAATAAAATGAACTAGTATCACACTAATCCAGCAGGCTATTACTCTGAGTTGCCCCACTCAAGCGGCGGCCATATTGAGTGGGGCACGTGAGATTAATAACGTGCTGGATTAGTGTGATCCTAGTTCATTTTATTACTTCATTGCTGTGCTGTATGTGTATAGGCCAATGTAGTTGGATCTGCATGTGCGTTATAATTAATCGAAATTCATTTATTAATCGATTTAAAAAAAATTTGATTAATCGAACACAAAAATTTTATTCATTACCAGCCCTACATTAATTACTAGCTAGCAGTCATCTTGAAAAGTGCCGGTCCACTTCCGACACGTATCCTCTTGTGAAATGTTGGCCCCCTACCAGCCCTCATTGAATCATTGCGTGAATGGGCTAGTAGGTAGCACTTTGCATAGTGATAGCATGGCGTTTGTCCTTCTGGGTGATCCACTATATCATGATGTAATTGCCCCTATGTGAACTATGATTTGTCTTTATGCCGATTGCCTACTAGTTCAATCACCTCCAGTCAGCAAGTGATAAAGGAGGACCCACTCACTTGCTCTGCAATGTAATTGCCCCTATCTGATGTAATTGCCCCTATGTGAACTATGATTTGTCTTTATGTGGATTGCCTACTAGCTCAATCACCTCCAGTCAGCAAGTGATAATGAAGGACCCACTCACAATGCCAAAGTTAACAGGTAAAGGATACTTTTACTAATTTACAGAGCAGATAATTTCAACCTGGTAGATTAAAGCAGTATTGCATGGCAAATATTCAATCTGTGGATCAGGCTAGTTTGCTACAAATTTAGGCTTAGGTAAACTATTTGCTTACCACTATCTTATCGTGTACCTTTGTCTTTATTGATATATAGGACTCCATTCTGCATTTCTGTTTCAGTGTACAGAAGTATCTTGTTATTGTTTCCCTACACCGTACACCATTTGTTTACCACTGCATTTGGTAAAGTTGAATACCATTTAGGATAAAGATAAAAAGTAATGTAATAACCCAATAGTATTGTTTTGCATGAACCTGGACTTTTGTTTTCTGATTCTAAACTGTAGTATTACTTACAAAGTCCCTTTACAGCACCTGAGACCAACTTCCTCTAATCAAAGGAAGATTCAATGTTGGATGGATATGAAGTGTGTTTTCTGGTTGATATGTTTACCAGAAGCCACATAAGCAGGATGTGGTTGGAGACAATCCTCAATCCCTGGCAAAAAAATGTGTAGAACTTAATTTTTGTATTTGTAGAAGTAAATGGTCAGATGAGCTTCCTCTTTCGAATTCAGATCCGCACCTTAAATAAACAGTATATACTGTGTGTTTGTATATGTATCTATATATAGATCTATATAGATCTATATATAGATCTATATAGATCTATACATAGATTTTTTTTTTAACATGTGTAATATTTATTATATCTATTTATCATTAGTGAAATTCACAAAGCCTCTATAATGTCATTAAATCACAGTTCTTTCATAGTCATTTTAATCTCCAAAAATTCCAAAGAAAAGGAAAACAAAGAACCCCTTTCTTGGGCACAACAGGCTATTATATCATTGTCAGACAGTATCATGATAGTCCATGATGACAACCGGATAAATCTCAGCATATCACAAAGACTGGAGCTATCTTGGAAATGAGTGAGATGTAATTATGTACATGGGCAAGAGCAATGGGTTATTGTTATCTTGTAAAGGTTTAAAATTCTGCTTTCAGCAGCTTCTCATTGCCCTCTTTTGTACTCCAAAGTCTAATTTTACTAGTGGAAAGCATTCACATTGCAAATGACTAAGTCAGAGATAACTTTGTGGTAAGGTTTTAATGCATAAACATGTTTGTTTGTTTTTTTTCACGGTTGCAAGTTATTTAAATACTTATACAGTAACTTACGGTTCATGTCAATGGGTGTTCTAGACAAACACTCGTGTTTTCCATTAGGAATCATGCACATACGTTTGAGTGGAAAACAGTCGTTGATAAGAATAGGCTGTGTTTGACCTGCTTTGCCTGCAGCTCAAATAAACCTTAATAGGACATGCTGTATCCAAAGAAATGCAGTGAATCTCATAGCAGGTCAAATACAGTCCCTGAACTGTGTAATGGTCAGTTAAAATCAACTGGATTTTGTTGACCTGCATTTGACAAGCGTTCAGGCTGCTATAGCATATCGCACAAACCATCACTGGTAATACACCATGATTAGGCAACACAGAGTCGGACAAATGGAGCTAAGGAGCATAGGAAATAAATACTTATTTTCTATGCTCCTCAGCTCCATCTGTCCGACTCTGTTGCCTAATGATACTGTATTGCCAGTGATGATATGTATGATATGCTATAGAAGCATACTTATTTCCTATGCTCATCAGTTCCATCTAGTGGCCATAATGCAGTGTTAGATTCAACCTGAAAAAACATATACTAAGTTAACATACTAACATTAGTTTTTGCCTCTATTTGCACCAAACGAATGTTCAGTGATTAGCAGTGCAGATGGCTTTGTGAATTGTTTATTAATAGACCTCATAGTGTTCAAACAGCTAGCAATTGTGGTCAGCTTTAGATGGTGAAGAACTGAAAACCATATGCACAGTTCGAGAAATAGTGTAAGAAAAGTTTTGCATTCTTTTCTGATTCATGTCACAGCTCAAAATGCCCACTTAGACTGGCCATCTAGTTAGATAGAGACCACAATATTATGACAGAGACTGCTATGTCAGGGTGAAACTGCTGTATCATAGAGACTGCATTCTTAAAGAGCAACTGCTTTTTTAAAAACTGCCCATGACAGACTGCAATATTAGGCTGTCAGGGACTGCTCTATAAGACACTACCCTGTTAGGGAAAGGCTTCTCAGTTAGAGATTGAGACAGACTGTCCCTTTAGAAAGGGATTGATCAATTTGTGACTGCCATTGGAGGGACTGTCCTTTAGCAAGAAACTTTCTGATTAGACTACACAACAAATAACTGTTCTGTTCTGTTAATTTATTGGGCTTTCTTTTAATAGGTCACAGTACAGCTCCCTCTAAATAATAATGTTGTTTGTTACACTTGCAGACATGTAAATGGAACTCCTCCAAAGTGACCTTTTTAGCTGTCCCTTTTTTCTCTCAAGTGACTCATGACCATGGGTTGGAAGGCTATGCCATAGAAGCTCCTTGTGCTGTTTTGCAGGAGTAAAAGGGGAGCTACATGACACTGGGAGACAGATTAATTTTATCAGGCCATTCACTGTAAAATTGTTACTCTCCAGGCCAATTCAGTAGCACTAGCATATGTATGAGTAGCAACAAAGAACAGATATTTTGCTGATACAAATGATATATGAGGCCAAGTTTCCTGTGTTTTTTATGGTTACATCTCAGACTATTTGCCATGGTGGCCATACGGTGGACATATAGTAAATATATATGGCTATTTTGTCAACCATACCTTATTAGTGTACCTGGAATCAGCTATCATGCTAATCAAATTTAAAGTGATTAATGAATGAATAATTATTAAAACAAATTAATTATTTAGCTATTTAAATGTTATTACAAATATTTAATTATAATTGTTATTATTATAAACACATCCATAATATAAATATTAAGGCATTATTAAATAAACAATGAATAATTAATTGATTGCTATGCAAATGAAAAAATGGCTTCCTATGGTGTTGCATTGAGTAGCATCTTGTAGCACACATTGGCGGAGCATTCAAATGAGATGGATCACTAATGCTTACAGAATGGAGATTTTTGGAACCACATATTGTACATTACCACTCTTAGAGACAGCAGAGAATGTTGTCAATGACTGCTTCCTCAACTACTTTTCGTATCTGAGGTGCCAAGGGGGACATTGCATTAACATGAAACCCTACAGCAGAATAGCTATATAATAAAATAATTCAAACATGAACAATTTTAAAGTGGACCTTAACTAAAAAAAGTGAAGATTTTCTCTGCTATAAGGACCACTTAGAAGTGGTTAATTGTGAATAAGAACTACTCTAAAATGTTGCATTTTGTATTAAATTCCTAGTGTGCATGATATACAAGTATGTGTCTAGGTACTACTGTATCTACAGGCTCGTAGCTGTATAGCCACAGTGTGATATCTAAGGCACTACTACATCTGACTACTTGTTTCAATCTATTTGGAGGGAGATTTGGTGATGTAACTTTATGTGGCCCACTGTTCTCCTTTCTGGAGGATCTGACATGAGAAAAACCATACCTTTTCTGCAAAAAGGTATGGTTAGTCAGTTAAGGGAAACGCTGAGCTGCAGGATGACTACAGGCAATACTGGGCAATGCTACTATTGACAGATGAAAATTCTATGGCTATGAACTACTTAAACGATTTTGTCCAAGTATGCTCAGTTAGCAAAACAAGAGTTAAAGGGAGAAATATCTTAATTGGGCCTCTGCACCTGTTGTGCATATTTTAAATACATCAGTGTTAAATTCCAAGTTTCAAATATCTGAGCTCACACATAGGACCAAAGAATTTGCACTATCTGGAAAACATGCCAGAGTCTGATATTTGTGTGAGATTTTGAAACATGTGGGTTCACTTTACTCTGTACAAATGTTCAACTGCAAAGTACATGTTCAGTCTAACAAAGTACATCCTGGCCTACCATCACACATGGATATAGATACATGTATAGTTATTGTTACTAATATGCCATACCGAACATTAGGGGCTCCATTATAATTACTGTATATATTTTCAAAATTATGTCTGTTAAATGTGAAGCAGTTGTTAAAATTTGAGATTTAATTATTTAACAGGACAGTTCACCCTTGTGTTGAAATATACTCTACCAGTAATGCCTATACTGTATGCTTACCACAAACAGGGAACATTTATGCCTAAATGGTGTTTTATATTATTGCCTAAGGAATTTTATGAGCACAAGGTTCTCATAAGGTATTTAGACAGTGCTGTATTTCTGCATAGCCAGCATAGCTTAGGGCAGCAGGGCTGTCAGGGTAGACACACAGGCACAGGAACATCATGTTGCTGACTGCTAATAACACATTCCCATGTATAATAAAGAATTCCAGTTTCTCTGCTACAAGCTTTTGTTTATGTTGTGTGGCTATGATGTTAATTTGATCCCCCCAGCCAAAGCTATCTACAGTATACCTTTCTCTAAGCTATATCCTGTTGCTTTGTGACACATTCTGAGTCCTACTGAACCAGTCCAATGAAGTCAAGCAGAAGCCACACAAAAACTCTAAAACAGCGCAGAACCACAACCAAACTGGTGCCAGCTCCATCTGATGACAAAACCACATGGGACAACTTGGAGAACTCTCACAGCTCCTTGAGCAGCCTCCAACAATTTCTTTAGGCTTTGAGATCTCCTGACCCTGAACCAAACTCTTCCTGGCTGGACAGTTACAGGACATTGTCTACAATCAAATTAATGATAGCCTCTTGCAAGCTTTCTGCCAATCTCCTTAGGGAGTTTAAAACACTTGGCCACACACGGTCTCTCTAGAAAGTGGCATTGACAATGGCAACATGGTCCTGGAAGGTCATAAAAGTGATCTTTAACACTTTCACGCAGAACTACAATGCACACAAAACAACTCTCAATATCCGAGGCCTACCTGAGAGTATCACCAATCTCCAAGTCCTAGCCCTCTTGCAGAAACTGGCCCCTGATAGCCCTGCAGAAGGTCTAGCACGAGACCACGTTCACCATGCCCTCACTCTCAGAAAGCCTGATGGTGCCCCTAGGGCCATCACTGCAAAATTCCACTTTTAGTGGAAACCTCACATTATCTGATTAGCATTTTCCCACATCCACTACCATACACTCATTTTACCCCTGCATGGTCCTACTGCACATTATATATGCACGTTAGCTAAGTGCACTTTCGATGTTTCTATTAAAGTTATTTTTCACAATCTAAATTGACACAGTTCATGTCACATGACCCCTTTGATGACACCACCCTTTAAAATGTTATCTCCTGTATGCTAACACCTTATTATGACCCAACACTTTACTTTCCCTTGTAACCACCACACACATGACATTCCTCCCCTATTAACAGTCCCATTTAACTTACGCTGGGGCTCCATTGCACCTCGGGTGATTCTTGCCTCCCCAAACGTAAACTTGGACTAGGACAATTTATGTAGTCCTAACAAATAGACGAGATGCAAACCAGTGCATCACACTACTTGGATACACTCTTATACTCCAATATGCTCACATCTGTACCTTACCTTCTTTCGTCTATTCTATATACACTTCCTTTTCTGTCCCAACTTTATAGCTTTACTGATCTGTCTCCTTCCCCACCTGCTTAGCTCTTTACCACCATAATTCTCTTTCTTTTATATTTCATTGATGCCCACAGTACTGAATATCATAAACCATATGCACCAGCTCATATACTGTATATCATATTCACAAAACCAATACCCTGTGACATCGTTCCTCCTGGCACATTCTCAATTGGTGGAAATTCTATGTTATGTCTACAGTACAATACCCATGCTTGTCCTGAACTAGCAAACATACCATAGTCCACAGAATGTGAATAGCTCTTCATGTTTACTTCTGTTTCCTCAATGTGTAAAATCCTTTTGTAACTTGTTGTAGGGGTTCATAACCCATGCTGTTACTCTTGCTCTTAATAAAACATTTGTAAAAAAAAAACAACTAACATAGTGTATGCAAAAAAGCGCTGGATGACATTAAGTATTGTAACATTGGGATATGGTTCTTGTATACTTCTGCATAAAGATACAAGAGCAATCAATTTCCCTCATGTGGAGAAAACAAGATGGACTGGTAATATTTGAGATTCTTGATGACAATCCATACTATGCTTACATCTGCAGAAGAAATGGTAGGAGTTTTTCCAACAGATGTCCATTGTTATTAGCACTGCTTTATCAGAGGGAATCAACAGGGAAGGGAGTTCCTGAGAAGTATTTCTCCAAAGGTCACATGTACAATGCCTGCTAGGTAAATGCAGATATATTACTCAGGAACAAAGCTTCTTCAGGAATCTCTTAATCTACAACAAAAAAAGGAAGGTATTATGTTGCAGCAATTACTTCTGACTCCCATAATTAGATGTAATGCAGGTGCATAGTTTAGATATTAAATCTTTAAAATAGTTTTATGAATTTCAGCCAAACATAGTTTGTGCATTGTTCAAGTAACTAACTTAATTGGTCAGTATGATAATAAATTATATGCGTACATAGTTCATGTTTCAGATTCAGCAACTGCTAAGACTGTAGATCCCTCAGACAGGTCAATTGTAGTACCAGGAACACATAGTACATGTTCTGCCCAAATATTCCCAGTGCATAGAAAAATTAAGTTTATCACTGCTTTTCCTTCGTAAAGATGACCGTACTCAAGAAAATTTAAAAGAGATCCAACCTTCAATTCCATTTTCTGTCAATATTGGAAAGCAATTGAAACTATTAAATTGTGGTTTCCATCACTTGCAAGGATATGGGATCAAAATTGCCCTGAACGAATGTGGTGGGAAAATCAGATTGCCTTCTATGAAATTGCTGTAGTTTTTACCATGTTGATTCCATTTTAGTTTGATCTTTTAATAAACTGTATTGAAGCAGCCAATTTGTTGCCCAGTATCGACTTCAAAAATGACTGTATTCTGGTGATTAATGACAGTCATGGGTGGTAGATTGTTAAGTTTCTGGCAATTACGTGCGATCATATTTGCAATTTTCAGTGACTCAGAAATGGTTGAATTTAACTGAAAACTGCCAGCTTTAAAGTGGAGACCTAGCATCATATATATTTTGATGGTAGCTGCATACATGTTAAGTAATACATAAGTGTAGCACAGGTATTAATTACTACCATGTCAATGAGGACTAGGGCTTCTTCATCCACAACCACCAGGCCAGGGTTGTGAGGAAGAGGCCCTTGTCCTCATCAACATGGGGACAAGGTATCTTTCCAGGGGGATTGCATTTATAGGAAATAAAAAACTTACCTCTGTCCAGTTTCTGTTTTTTTCCGGGAGGCACATTTGATGTCACCGTGCCTTCAACAGAGCAAGGAGCTCAAAATCCCACTCCAATGCACAGATAGCCATTTGTGTTGGGGGAAGATGGAGGGGTGTAAAAAAAGTGGACCTTACGTTTGCCAAAGAAGGTCTATTTAAAAGATATAATTCTGTCACCAAGGGGTTAAACTCAAAATATATTTTTAAGACCATATCTTTATACTGCTGACTGAACAGAATGCAGGATGATTCATACCTTGTTTTGAAATTGCTGTTCATCAGTGTTATCCTATCCTCCCTATACAGACAGTGTTTTGAAGCTAACAAATCAATCACACATCTACCTAAAACATAAACACATACTTGTATGCAGGCTACCCCCTGAATTATTTCCAAAATCCACACTTGTTATGGCTCCAAGAAGAGTCGTCATTTCAATCAACCTTTTCAGCTGATAACAGCAGATTCTTTCTGCTAAATTTTTAAAAGAAGCAGTCACAACATGTCTTCCTGGTTGATTCTTAAACCCATTTTAAAATGTAAAACTGTTCTTTTCCTCTTCTTGGGTAGTTAAGTTCTTGTAAATGTCAGTTTCACAAAAGTGAAACTTTTTTACATACTTAGACAGAATCATGAGCTGGAGTGGACTGTAAAGAAAATTGTCCATTTTCCTATGAGATTTCCAAATGTTGAATAATTTCTTAATAATACATAAATGCTTTAAAGTCAAAAGTCTTATCTACTTTTTGATGCCAATTAGATTTTCCTCTTGAGAGTTGTGTTGTTTAGCTGGCACGGTCAAGGAGTTTCCTGAGATTAGTAATGGAATGTCAACCAATTAAAAGGCATTTTTGTCCAGGAAATATAATTCAAAAGAGATGGGTTTTTAACCTGCTAGCTCCCATTTGTTGCAGAGATTTTTAATATCAAATGAAATTCAGGATCACAGGGGGACTAAAGATCTATAATTATATTTACATATATATATACACTGAGTGGCCAGATTATTATGACCACCCCATCATTACTTCGTTGGGCCACGAGATAACTCCACAAGATGACTTCGTTGGGCCGCCTCGTGACTCCACGAGATGTTGAAAGGTGATGCAAGGAATCTGACGCTGCACTGTTGCCCTTCTGTTGTCTTGTACCAGTCTTGCCACTCTCTGTTCTGCCCTAACATTGACTAGTCGCTGGCGGCCACAATTCGCACGTTCAAACCCAGATTTTCAGCTGACAGTCCAGTCTTTAAACACTTTAAAGACTGGACTGTCAGCTGCTCTGGAACATTTAACAAATTCTGCTTTTTTGCTGATACTCGCTCCATGGCTCCGAGGGCCAACAATCATCCCACGTTCAAAGGCTGTTAAATCGCGTTGTTTGTGGATCAAAATTGCCCTGAACGAATGTGGTGGGAAAATCAGATTGCCTTCTATGAAATTGCTGTAGTTTTTACCATGTTGATTCCATTTTAGTTTGATCTTTTAATAAACTGTATTGAAGCAGCCAATTTGTTGCCCAGTATCGACTTCAAAAATGACTGTATTCTGGTGATTAATGACAGTCATGGGTGGTAGATTGTTAAGTTTCTGGCAATTACGTGCGATCATATTTGCAATTTTCAGTGACTCAGAAATGGTTGAATTTAACTGAAAACTGCCAGCTTTAAAGTGGAGACCTAGCATCATATATATTTTGATGGTAGCTGCATACATGTTAAGTAATACATAAGTGTAGCACAGGTATTAATTACTACCATGTCAATGAGGACTAGGGCTTCTTCATCCACAACCACCAGGCCAGGGTTGTGAGGAAGAGGCCCTTGTCCTCATCAACATGGGGACAAGGTATCTTTCCAGGGGGATTGCATTTATAGGAAATAAAAAACTTACCTCTGTCCAGTTTCTGTTTTTTTCCGGGAGGCACATTTGATGTCACCGTGCCTTCAACAGAGCAAGGAGCTCAAAATCCCACTCCAATGCACAGATAGCCATTTGTGTTGGGGGAAGATGGAGGGGTGTAAAAAAAGTGGACCTTACGTTTGCCAAAGAAGGTCTATTTAAAAGATATAATTCTGTCACCAAGGGGTTAAACTCAAAATATATTTTTAAGACCATATCTTTATACTGCTGACTGAACAGAATGCAGGATGATTCATACCTTGTTTTGAAATTGCTGTTCATCAGTGTTATCCTATCCTCCCTATACAGACAGTGTTTTGAAGCTAACAAATCAATCACACATCTACCTAAAACATAAACACATACTTGTATGCAGGCTACCCCCTGAATTATTTCCAAAATCCACACTTGTTATGGCTCCAAGAAGAGTCGTCATTTCAATCAACCTTTTCAGCTGATAACAGCAGATTCTTTCTGCTAAATTTTTAAAAGAAGCAGTCACAACATGTCTTCCTGGTTGATTCTTAAACCCATTTTAAAATGTAAAACTGTTCTTTTCCTCTTCTTGGGTAGTTAAGTTCTTGTAAATGTCAGTTTCACAAAAGTGAAACTTTTTTACATACTTAGACAGAATCATGAGCTGGAGTGGACTGTAAAGAAAATTGTCCATTTTCCTATGAGATTTCCAAATGTTGAATAATTTCTTAATAATACATAAATGCTTTAAAGTCAAAAGTCTTATCTACTTTTTGATGCCAATTAGATTTTCCTCTTGAGAGTTGTGTTGTTTAGCTGGCACGGTCAAGGAGTTTCCTGAGATTAGTAATGGAATGTCAACCAATTAAAAGGCATTTTTGTCCAGGAAATATAATTCAAAAGAGATGGGTTTTTAACCTGCTAGCTCCCATTTGTTGCAGAGATTTTTAATATCAAATGAAATTCAGGATCACAGGGGGACTAAAGATCTATAATTATATTTACATATATATATACACTGAGTGGCCAGATTATTATGACCACCCCATCATTACTTCGTTGGGCCACGAGATAACTCCACAAGATGACTTCGTTGGGCCGCCTCGTGACTCCACGAGATGTTGAAAGGTGATGCAAGGAATCTGACGCTGCACTGTTGCCCTTCTGTTGTCTTGTACCAGTCTTGCCACTCTCTGTTCTGCCCTAACATTGACTAGTCGCTGGCGGCCACAATTCGCACGTTCAAACCCAGATTTTCAGCTGACAGTCCAGTCTTTAAACACTTTAAAGACTGGACTGTCAGCTGCTCTGGAACATTTAACAAATTCTGCTTTTTTGCTGATACTCGCTCCATGGCTCCGAGGGCCAACAATCATCCCACGTTCAAAGGCTGTTAAATCGCGTTGTTTGCCCATATCTTCAGAAAAAAAACACTTCTACTGTCGTGGTAAACAACCTGCTTCCCTATTAATAATGGTCTGGCCCTCTAGCAAATTCAGCGCAAAATTATAGCTAATTATAGATAATTTGCCTACAAACGTCAGGTGGTCATAATATATATACGCTATATATATTCACACAATATGCACAGTATATATAGCATTCACATTACAATGCTGTCTTAAAAAAAATTAAAAAGAGCACTTAAAATGTCAAGGCAAAATTTACAAAAATATTTAGTACATGTGTTTAATACATAATGTGCCAGAACTATAGTATGCTCCTACTTTGACAACACAGTGTTTCCTCTCTGAATTCCTAGCACATGGTGTCAGCCCTGCCAACTTCAATTCTGATGGATTGCAAAGAACACAGGCCTCTCCTCATCTCCTTACCCATCCTCACCCCCATAACCTTTCCTTGTGCATAGGAAGTTGTCACATACCTTGGGGGGAGTGCAAGATGATGAGGGCGGCCTCTCTTGCTGCTCCAGTTTTAACACCCCTGGAGAGTGCAACAGGTGCATAAGGACAGGCAGGGATACAGGTGTCAGAGGGTCATGTAAATTCAGGAGATGCTGCATACAATACAGTATGCAGTGGTCTTCTGGCAGTAAACAGTGCTTGCCCAGAACTTTGGCTGCACAGGTTGGTTCTGGCGTCCTCACAGAAGTTAACATAAGATTTCTCGCAAAACTAAACAGGTATTTTCTGTACTTATTGAATAGCTATAACAAAACAATTCTATATTGAGAAAACGAAACAGGAGTAAATAATAAAAAACTATTTTACATAACTAGTTTACATAAACTTTAAAGTGTATCTAAACCCAAGAATAAAAATGTTATATATTGCTTTGCATACATTAGATGTGGTGACTGACTCCCTGCCACACAGTAAAAATATGCAATCAGTGGTTCACTACAAAGTCCATTCCATTGTTGACCTGGCCAGGATACAGCCCTGACCTGAACCCAATAGAAAATTTGTGGCATCGTTTGAAAAGGCTTGTTCGAATGATGCGGCCATTCTCCCTCCCTCCTTCTCCTGACGCCCTCCCGAGCCGGTCCCGGGCCGCAGATGGGCTAGCGGATCCCGGGATTAAAGGTGAGGGGTCAGGAGGGGGGAGATGGCGGCACTCGCGATTGGGTGGGGCGCTCCGAAATTCACGCCATACAACCAATCGGCGGCTATAGAGCCGCTGATTGGTTGTATGTGAAACAGCCGTTAACGGCTGTAGTAACGAGCGGGTCTTTCCTGCCCGTGCGCGCGCTAGGGGGCGCGCAAGCAGGAAAAAAATGCCGTCTGGAGACGGCAACCCGCTGATGCGAGTCTGCCCTCCGTCCGTTTTTTCTTAACGGGCGGACGGCAAGAGGTTAAAACACAAGAACTACGGAGAACAAAAGTAGCCACCCTCCAGAAGGAAGGACAGTGTCATCACAAATTCAGAGATGATTTAAGGATCTACAGCCGAATGATACGCAAATAAGATACATTTTGTTAATAGTTAAGGTACTTGAATGTATTTTTAAGATTTAATTCCTGAGTTTAGTGTCACTTTAAGTAACTGTGCAATACTTTAATTAGGCAAAGTACTGTCCTTGCTCTCTCTCTCTTTCACTTTTCACAAATCCAACATCCATTTAATAAGGTGTGTGCAAAATCTACCAGAGATACAGGTGCACAGGCATCAACATGAGCCACCAAACCGAGTCAGGACATCCACAGTGCCTCAGCAATTTTACTATGTGAAGCAGCACGCACTTTCCTAATCCTAAACCGTGTCCACAAATCCCTACTTTTGTTTATAAGTACCATAATGCATAACACACAATATACATTCACAATACAGATACCACAGAGTTGGGGAGAAATGGTTGTGATGCTCTGAAATACATGGACCAACAGACAACTGCAATCCCTGTCACCCTAGAGGGGGCACTATTGTTTATAAGGGATGTACTTTGTTGTGCATGGGCAATTATATTAAAGATATGTTTGTCCCATCCACCATCTATTCTGTTCCTGCTTCATCAGAGATGTCTACATTTTATTTGTACAGTAAACTTACAGTTATTTGGCACCCACGGGGATCAGTGAGTCTCAAGCAACCCCCCACGACGCCCTCCATGGCCCCATTCATCTGCCAACTAGATTCAGCAGCTGGCATGTTAATGAAAACAGCAGGCAGTGGGTGGGAGCAAAACCCAGACTGCTATTAGCTATTTCAAATTGCAAAAGCCAACAGCAGTCTGGCTATTGCACCTGCCCACTGAACAGAGAAGCAGAAAGTTCTCTCTCAGGTTTTCTCCTTTGCTCAGTGAGAGGGTGCAATAGCCAGCCTGCTATTGGCTATTGCAATTTGAAATTGCCAATAGCAGGCTGGCTTTTGCTCCCCATTGTTTACATTCCACAGACCACAGAATTTAGCAGCCAGTAGCAAGATGTAAACAAAGAATTTCTTCAGCAACTAAATAAATTTAGTTGCTAACAGCATTTTTTATTGTCCCCATGTCTATCAAGCAAATGCGAAAGAAAATCAAGGACTTATTTGTCCTCGATTTTTTTTCCAGTTGCTTGAGAGTGCTGGTTGCTTGAATGGGGAGTTTACTATAATAGCTAAGTTACTAAAATGTTCTAATCAAAAACTTTACATAGCTGAGGAGGAACATGAGTGGCAGGCGCCAGAGGGGCAATTACCATTTATGATATGACTAGTTCATATAGTAGTTCTATAAGTAGGCTGGTAGCACTTGGAATCCTTTGCATGGATACATCATGACCGAGGGCGCAGAATTATAAACCACTAATACTTCCTTAGTATTATGTAAGCTGTCTTTAAAATGTGTGTTTTCTTCTGCTCTAAGGTTGGCACTGGTGATAAAGTATTTTAGCAGTAGGGTAAATGATGTTAGAAAGACTTAATCCAACAGGAAATAGCTGAACTGTTGGTAAATGAAGGCTATATTCATTACTAGAAAGGACATTTAGACAAATAGAGTGAACAGACCAGAGAGCTGTCACTATGGCCGGAATGGGCAAGGTGACAGGGTTTCTTTAAATTCGAGCTAGTTACTACTGTGTAATACCTAGATGAGTGGTTCATTTTGTTATTTTTTATTATAGAAACTTGCCAGATTCACCTTTTTTTCGCGGATACCAGAGGGGAGGCTCATTCCTTACCTCAGTAGAGCTTTAAAACAGAAGTATCTGTATGCCTAACTTGCATTGCAATTTCAAAAAATAAACTCCTAGTACAAATACCTATGGTAAGTTTCCCTGACAGAGGTTCTAACAGTTTCTTACTTTATCCAGAATTTTAAAAAAACTTTGGCTACAGATAAACTTTACATTTTTTAAATATTTTTAAACTTTTTTTTTCATCATTTTTTACTAATCATATAGAATCTGTAATAAACTTTTAATACAGAATGCCCTAATAACACAGAGCATTACGTGTTTGTGAAAGGTAGAACACAGCAGTAGTTCTTTACCTTCAAGTGTCCTAAATTTAATTGGAATAGATATGTTTGGGATAAATATAGTGTGGTGTGCTGGTGATATACTACATCTATTTGAACATCAGAGGCGCAGTCACTTTAGCACCCATCAGTAAGGAGTATACCAGTAAGAAGTATGGTGGAATATCTATTGGACATGACTCTTTAATTGGAAGTCTAGCCTCTGCTTTGACTCATTGGGGTTGATTTACTAACCTTTTAAACACACCACGAACGTGTATACACCTCTGTAGTGTGTTCCCTCCCAGCATGATCTATGGGAGCAATCGAAACACCTTTGTAGTGTGTACACACCCAGCAGGTGTGTTGTTCAAAGCCCTGCAATGAATTGCAAGGTAATGTGGTGTAAATTAGCTCTATGTTATGTTACTTGCGTTGATGAATGCAGGAATGTAAATGCATGAGCTAACCATTTTTGTCTAAACTGTGAAGCAGCATTATATATGCATCATGTGCATGATTTTTCCATATATGGCATTAGTGGAAATATGCTTTTAGAGACTTTTTGGTTGATAAATACGTTTTGCTGTGTGAAAATCACACACACCTGGTGCGTGCGTGTGTTTAGGTTAGTAAATCAACCCCTCTGGGTTGATTTATTAAAGTTGTAGCCCCCATCACCTTTTGTGAGGTGGCTACTAGACATTTAGTGATTGCCAGGGCTGTAGTCAGCCTGGCTCGATTATTGTTGGCATTTATCTGTTTAATTCCAGGTGTCTAGCATTGACTGTACCCACCTGGGTGGAGTGCTGTATTGTGGGACAGCCAATGAGAGGCACTGTGAGTGTATGTACAGAACAGCCGACAATCACTGGGTTTCTCTCATTGTCATGTGCTCAGTTCAAGACTAGTCAGGACCAGCCATGGAGTAGCACAGGGCTGTGTGCTGTGTAGCCTGATTACATCTGCAACCTCATCTCGAAATATCACCCAAACTGTCCTCTCCGCTCCTCTCAAGAGTTCATGCTCTCCAACTCTCATCTCCTCCTCCCACACTCCCTTCAACATAGCTGTCCTTTTACTTCTTCCACTAACTCAATCTAAACATTTATTACCTTTTGTATCACTTGCCCCCTACTAGATTGTAAGCTCTCACGAGCAGGGCCCTCCTAACCCTATTCTGAAACTGTAAAGTAACTGTACTGTCTCCTCCATTTGTAAAGCACTGCGCAAACTGTTGGCGCTATATATATTCTGTATAACAATAATAATAAAGAAAGAAATATACTGACAGCGGCAACTTGCAAAGCTTGTTTACTAACAAACCTCATGTGATCATAATGCCACAGCTGACATGGTAATGATGCTCACATGATGGGAAACTACATTGATTGGTTCCAGATTCATGAATTGAGACTGGGGGCTGTCAGTGACTGCATTGTCTGGGAACTAGGAGCCTGTACTGCAAAGGACTCCTAGTTCCACAATGGAAAGTTAATTAATGCTCCCTCAACACAGGCCATCATGCTAAGGGACTTTAATGTGCAGATTGCTGGAGTGAACGTGTTAGGAAATTAATTTAATATATTTTCAATCATTATACATCGCTAGTGTAATTTAGGAAATATTGGAAATGTAATACTGTTAGTCAGAGAGACTTACTTTTTTTCTCTACTGGAAAACCTCAGTGTATAAATTATTGTAGGTTACAAATTTTATAACAAGGAAAACTACTTGCTTTGTTTGTCTTGTGATTATCTCTAAAAGACATCGTTCACCGCAGGAATGTTAGCTTACAGCTTTCCTTTAATGTTGCTTTCATTCAACAACATGGTCGCCTTTCAACACAGGATTTAGGATTCTTTCACATAACCTGCCACGAAAATAATAGTTTCCGGAACAAATTTCGATTTCCTCTTTTGGCTTTTTAAGAATACTGTAGTAAATTAAACATAAGCTGTTATTCCAAGGATTCAGGTTTAGATATGCAATTTAAGAACGTTCTGATTGTTTTTTTTATTTTATTAATATTATATAAGAAAGAATTACATTGTGATGCACAATAGCTTGAAAGGCTGGTTATCTGAATTAGGGGTTTAAATAAAACTTAAGTGGCATTAAAAATAATTCAAGTTTAAATAGTGAACATTTTCAAGTATACTTTGTGCAATTTAATAGACAAGAGTACAATTTAAAAATGGATTAGCAGCAAACCAAAAGAACATCGGCATGGATACTAATAGTCTCCACCAGAAGCACATTTAACAGGACGACGCAGAAGCCCAACTGGGAGACATAGCTTTGTCACTCTACACCAAGGAGTGCCTGAACAAGGACCTTCATGGCAGGATCACCAAGTAACATTTCAATAAAAGATTGAGCTTGACAATGGCTTTTGAAATGACATTAACATATTAAAGCTTATATGAGATTTTAGGGCATTGATTTATATCTACTGTTAGATTTCAGAAGTAATGGATTAGGGTACATTGCCAGTTGCATTTGCTGGCAACTGCTGCTCTCATCAGTCATGAGAGCTCAGGATTTTCCAAACATAAACAAAGTTTGAAATGTCTCCAGGAAAGTTGGTTAGTACAGTCAGTACAGGGAGTGTAGTCATGCTCCTGACAACAAGATCTCGGGGATTGCCGAGTACTCCAAATCTTGTGAGAAGCTTCTCACAAGAGATTTGGTCTACTGTTCATTCCCTGGGATCTCGCTAAAATGAGGGTTGTGTCACATTCACCCAGGAGGCATAGGCAGCTATTTTTATGGGTGGGGGAAAGGAACTTTCATATGTTTTGTAAAGATATAGCTACACTGTAAGGGAAAGTATATTTTATTCTAAAGTAAAGTAATATCAATTATTTTTACATATACCTGTAAATATACCTGGGGCTATCTAAATACCCAAATAGTGACACTATTGGATGCAGGTTCTTTCCAGCCAGAAATATTTCCCCCGGCTCCTTCAGTTTGTCAAAGCCGGGTGTCGCCAACAGGGCCACCCACTGCTCAAATTTAGTCCAATTCACCAGGGATCAGCCATTATTTCAGCCTTGTATTTCTACCTTCAGCCAGGTTCTTTGGCCTAGCTTGGTCTGTGAGACTGCCTACCACATTGCTGGATCAAAAGTCACCTTCATTTTATTCACATCCAATGTTACCAGATTGGACTGCTAAACAATATGAATAATATATTTACCCAAATGATATATTATAGAAATAGGTAACAAAAGCACCCTATAGTCTCTACATTATGTACATTAGTGAAAGTTATTCTTACTTATATTGCAATGAAGTTCATATACTGATTTTGTCTGTTGACACTGTTACTTATTTAAATAGAAACATGTTGATTTCAAGTGAACTTTTCAAATAAATTAATGAGTGGGCTGTTTTTGGGACCAATGTTTTTCTATCTTAATTGAATGAATAATGATTTCCATTTCCAAGCGGGACTGTAAAACTAGCAAACCAGCAACACTAGAAGGACAAACATTACTGCAGCAAAAATAACAGTCACAGGAATAGTACAAGCTTCATGGCGCTCTTTAGATAGTTTAGGTTATGTTGCCATTTTCCCTCGTTTTTACATATAAAATGCAAGGGATGTTACAATGGGCATATAATTCAGGATATACTAAGATTATTTAATTTTTATTACAAACCCTCCTAAGAGAAATAAGTTATATTAAAGGAACAGTACTATAAAAAGAAAACACAAACGTTTTCTAAAAAAAGAACGTTTGGATAAAACCAAACATGTTGATTTACAATGGACATTTTGATGCAATTAATGAGTGAGCTGTTTTCAGGATCAATGTTTTCTATCTTAATTGAATACCATTACGGCACTACTGCTGGAAGAATAACACAGTCACAGGAATGGCACAAGCATCATGGATCTCTTTAGCTTGGCTTTGAATTATGCATTTGTGTATAGGCAATGTAAGGATCATTAAAAAGACAATATAACTAATATGTTAAGCATATACTCATTTCTTGTGTAAAGCTTTAGAAATATTTATGACTGCTATGACTATAGCAAGCCATGCAGCTGCTGTGGGGCATGGGGGTGGGAGGGAACTTCCAAGTAAGGCAGAAGCTGACACTGACCCCTGTGATGTCTTCAGTCAAAAAGATGTGACATCGTATGCACAAGAGTAGTCTTTGGGATAGTCAATATTCACAGCTCTCCTTTGTTTTTTATATGCAACAAGCAGCATTTGTTTAGCTACAGTACAGGCTTCTGTGTGTACACGCAGTACAGCCTGGCCCTTCTTCCTATCTTGGAGTATATTATTGCTTTCATGGCTTCTGCTACAGCATAGCCAGCACTGTGATATTAACTCTGCATGCCTAATACAGGCTTCCCAAGGCTGTAAAAAAAAAAAATCCAATTGTTTCTTATGAACTAAAAAATGTTAAGACAGCTTTGTAGTTTTGCACAAAAAAAAGCAAAAAGTAAATTTTCAGTTAATTTACAAGCTGCACATCACAATATATAGGTATATATAATATAATAATATAAGTTATAATATTTCATATATATTGAA
>NW_017307942.1:47852-58551 GCF_000935625.1 Nanorana parkeri | reverse complement strand
CAGGCGGAAGAAGCATTTCCTCTATTTCTTCTCCTCCAGTAATCAGAATACAAGATGGCAGCAAGGTGAGAGACTGCAGCAGGTGGCTGGTCTTTGGCAGGCATTTATAAACCCTGCCAAGAACAGCACAGCCACCAGTATTTACATGATTGTGACATCTCTAAACTGGAATTTTAGTCAAAGAAATAGATAGTGACCCTGAATAATGCCTGAATAAAAATGGCACTGTTCTTCTGGAGAGAAAGGGAGATGAACACATTGTCCTGTACTGTAAACTCCCTGGACAAATATACCTGATGCTAGGTCCACTTTAAAGACCTTTGTGTTATGTTTTGCCATTCTATAAATAATAATAATAATAATCAAAATTATTATTAGTATTATAATTGATATTACTCTAATTTTATGTCAGTGGGCTTACAATTTACACCAAGACTCTAAGAACTTATATCCCTAAAAAGATCTGGTGATGCTGAACGAAAGTAGTGAGCTACCGAGGACAGAGTAGTTAGCTGGAAGATTAAGATTAAAAGTTACTTCCCTGCAGTACTGCCCCTGTATTTCCTGGCAACTTATATTCACAGCACTGGTCCCTAGTTGTGTACTGAATATGCTGACAGTTCTCCTGTTCTCTGTCCTTGAGTCAGGAACACTTTAAGGTTAGATCAGGGACTATTTTCACACCTCAGGGAGATCAGAGAGTATTTTTACTGCTGATATTGCCAGGTGCCACGGGGGGAAGGTTGCATAAGTATTACTTCTATATACCATTGGAGTATGAAATGCTACTAATGACCTAAGGTATTAAAGATCACCACACTCATGTAGGACATTGCTTGCTTTTAAAACCTACTTCAGGGAAGGTCCACTATTTGAATTCAGGCAGCACATGAACATACTCTTTTTCCCCATGTAGTAGACTGCAGAGAGGATCACTCGTATTTGTGTGTAAGCAGCGGATTCTCTGCAGCAGTCCAGCAGGCCCCCTGCCAAATCAGAGCAAATAGCTCTCCTTTCTGATTCCATAGCTCTAGCTCTGACTGGGCAAAGGACTAAGGCTGAGAATGTTTTGAAAAAATTACAGTGAGACATTTTAGTTTTTATGCAACCTCAATTCAAATACTTTTTCTTAAGACTTCAGTGAGACCTTTAGAGCCAGCAGTACTCTACATGCTTATGGTGATCCTGAATCCATTAGGTCATTGATAGAGCTTCATACGTCAAGGCCTTTATCCTAAATGAATGCTACATAGAAGTAAAATGTTATCACAGATTGTTGAGGCAATTAGTAGTAGAACTGGTATACCTGTAAAAATACTTCCAAACAATTACTACATACACAAATATTGTATAATAGCAGTGGTTTCAGGAAGCAGTATTAAAGATTTGGTTATTTTTTTATTGCCCTTTTGATTGCATTCTGATTTCCTGTTCAGTGTTTACCAATAGTCCTTAACATCTTGGACTCTCCCCTTGCCCTATCCCAGTGCTTAAAACAAAGGTTATTAAAGTGGAACTAAACTCAAATTTACTCACAATTTACATTTAGTCTTGAATTCCTCCTGAAAAATAGCAGAGCAAGTAATTTCCTCAGACACTCCTGTGCTTTGAGCCTCTTATTTATATATATATGCAGCATGAGATGGCACTGTGACTGCTAGCCTTGGAAAATGAGATTTGGGAATGTCACTGCTGTTTTGCAAAGTGTTCTCCTTGCTGGAGAAGAAGCTGTAGCTGATGACCTGCAGTGGAAGGATCTCGCTGCTTATGCTTTAATTATTTTGCAGATGTGTGCTTTTTGTACCTTTCCTGCGGCTACTTGATTATTCCTTCATCAGTCATCCATCTACCAGTCACCAGGGGGGCAAAACAGCTCTGACATGAGGAAGCAAAGCCCTTCCTCTACCTTGATAGCTACATATACACAGAGACACAATGTAGAACTAGGCATGGTGTTTCAGTAATGGAGAAAGAACAGCTTTTACAATTCTGGTTCTCTATAAATGTCTTAAAACCCTGGAGTAACAGTACCACACAAGTACAAATAATTATGTAGGTTTTCCCAATGCCAATATTAATTAACATTGGACATAGAACATAGCTAGCTGTTTATTATTAGTAAAATTTTAATGAACTTGGAAACAAACCTGTAAAGTAATCTGATTTCAGAAAATGACATTTCAGAATGCATATCAGCTGCACCCATTGGGTCTTTTTTCCCCTACAGTAAACCGATCCTTGGATTGTTTCAGCTGGTTCCTGCTTTAAGTTAATTGAAACTTTTACTGCTCCTCTTAATCCTTTCAGTCAACACCAAGTTACATTGAATTAGTTTACAACAAACCACAAATTGCAAATATATGCTTCACATAATAAAATGTTTCCTTCAAAGGATTTTTGGTTTTCTCTGCGTGTATTTGTGTGTTTTACCTAATCTCTGTGAAAGCCGTTGTTTACCTTTTTTAAGCATCTAGAGGTTACGTCTCATTCTGTATAATTCTTTTTTGTTGTTCCAATCAAAACAAGACCCATATAAGTAGCAAAGGGTAAAAGAGTTTCAAATGTGGCAGAAATTATGTTTTCAGTGTTTATGCTTTATGCAGTAGCTTTTGCCATCTGTAGACATAAGTTGAAAGCAAATATTACCTTCTGTAAATGTGGAGCAAAGTAAATAGATGTCCTTAAAGTATTAGACATCTATCATGAAAATCAATTGTTTATGTAATATGAAAACACCGATAGATGACAGGCTTGTTAGGAACTTGTCAAAGTAGTGTGTATGTACTTACTTCACAGAAATTGAGATTTTATTTCTGTTGCTTGTTGAGTGATAGCATCAGACATTACCATGTAGGTAGGGGTGTACTCATTCCCCATCCTATGTGATTATTACTGTGTCTATCCATATGTAAGCACCCTCTTATGGATGCACACTAAGGCTCCCTTGGTCATGTTAACCACCCTTCAAGTGTATCTAAACCCTAAAACAAACTAAATAATATATTGCAGCTTATCAGTCCTTATATATGATGGCTGCATTTTTTCTAACTTTTTTCCTATATTTTCACCCAGTGATCCAGTCAGTAGCTGTAGGGTAGTGGGCTGGATTGAAGATTATACTAGTTCCCGCCTCAATAAAATGTGATGCTCATCATCATCAGTCTCATGCTCTTTACTTCCTTAAGTTAATCTTCATACCAGTTCTCTCCTGCATTACCAGGTAATGTTCTTACATTATACCTGTCCTCTCTCCATTACCATCTGCTGTACTTCATTGTACCTGTCCCTCCTCACTACAATCTCATGTTTCTTATTATACCAATGCATTCCTTGTTACCATCTGATGTTCTTCATTATACCAGTCCTCAACCCTCCATTACTCTCAGATAATCTTCATCATACCAGTCCTCTCTTCTATTACCATGTCATTTTCTTCATTATACCAGTTCTCTCCTCCATTATTGTCTTATATTCTTCATAACTCCAGTCCTTCTATCCATACTTCATTATTAGTCTTCTCCAATATTACTGACCTCAACCCGATAGAACACCTTTGGGATGAATTAGAGCAGAGACTGCGAGCCAGGCCTTCTCATTCAACATCAATACCTGACCTCACAAATGTGCTTCTGGAGAATGGTCAAACATTCCCATAGACACACTCCTAAACCTTGTGGACAGCCTTCCCAGAAGAGTTGAAGCTGTTATAGCTGCAAAGGGTGGGCCAACTCAATATTAAACCCTACGACTGGGATGCCATTGAAGGTCATGTACGTGTAAAGGTAGGCGTCCCAATACTTTTGGCAATATAGTGTACATTGCTATTCACAGTCAGTGTGAGGTGGAAACTGGGATAAAGAGAGCAAACAATATTGTAAAGTTAACTACTTGCCATCCGCCGTTGTAAATAAACGGACGAATGGCAAGCAAGCTCCCTCCAGCGGGGCACCGTAAATATACAGCTTTTTTTCTGCTCACGCATGCCCCATAGCGCGCCCCCCTGAGCAGAACACACTGATACTTGTAAACAGCCATTAAAGGCTATTACATACAAGTGGTCAGGCGGCTCTAAAGCCTTCCGATCACTACGGTGGCCAACAGTGTGCGCCCCACCTCCTTTTTCAGCTCCGCTGTCCCCTCTGCGGGCCCGGGACAAGCTCAGCGGCTCTCAGCAGGGAGATCATAGCGGGTTACAGCACTCGCCCACCTGCTGATTTCCTCTCCGATCTCTGAATGCGGAAGTGGTGTGCATTACATCACTATCGCATTCAGCTGTCAATTTTTCTGGCTGCTATAGCCAGAGAAGAAGCTGGTGAAGCAGTTCTCTGCTTCATCAGCTTCTTTGGGGGTCCCCAGGTGACATTAGGGGTCTTAAAGACCCCTGATGTCTCCATAAAGAGGACCTGTCTGTGTGCCTGTGCTATCACATAGAAGGTTGTTAGCCCCATATGTAACATAAAAGTAAAAAATTTAATTCGCATATAAAAAATGTTTTAAAAAAACCCCAACAACAATTGCACCGCACATGATACATATCACCGCGAATGTTGGAGTGCGAGCAATAATTCTAGGGCCATCAGTCACTGATAACTCTAACCTGATGAGCAGTAAAGGCTTTTAAAATGTCCCCTATGGGCAATTTTGGGTATGGTAGTTTTTGTCACTACACGCCGCCCAGCTTTCCAGCTAATCAGGAAGCCGGGCAGCAAGTCATTACATGCCACCTGGCTTCCTTACTAGGACTTTCAGTATTGGTATTTGGTATCGGTGAGTACTGGAAAAAAAATATCGGTACCCATACTCGATAATGAAAAATCTGTATTGGTGCATTCCTACTTTTTAACATATTGATCTTGACAATTGTATATAAGTATGTAAGTATGTTTTACTGTTATCCACCTGTAGTTTCCAAAATAAAAAAAAACCTCTGTGACCCTGCCAACTATTTCTAGTCAAACAGAATTTTTACCTTTTTGAGGGCTGGCAGTTTACATCAGTATTAACTAACACCATACAGTGGGATAACAGCAAAGTTATATATCCTTTTTTTAAATGAGCCCTAGTGGGCTCACATATACTTTGATGTCTTAGATGTTATTAAGCCATATGAGGGTGTTAGATCTTCACAGAATAATTTTCCTCTATAATAACCAAAAAACCGCTGAAAATGAAGAATGATATTTAATAATCAGGCATGTTAGCCTTAATGGGGAGTTAGCTGTGCCAATGCGGGGGGGTGAAAGTGGATATAAAGATTACATTGTTGTCCACAGAAATTGAGAACAGATGGGTGAACAATTACAGTTTCAATGTGAAAGAATGGACATGTTCACACATGGAAACGCCACAGGGCTTCATTAAAAGAGAAATATTCCTGGCCAGCCAATTAACTTGTTTTACTTTCCTAGTGAAGCTGCAAATATAATATTGAAAATGTTTTTACTAGGCAAAAATACATTTTACCTTACCATCACAGATACGATGTAGAATACTTGTTCTTCACTTATGCAGAAAAGGATGAAAAGATTCTGCAGTAAATGTAATTGTTCTATCAGTGTGTACAGTAAATTAATTCTACTATGTTTCTGTGTTAGGGAGCCCATTTATACTTTACTGTTCTGGTGCATGGGTTAATGTGCATCGTGATGCACTGCAGGTGCTTCAGCGGTCCGTTGGGTTTGTGCAAAAAAAAAAATGAATGGCTCCACAATGTGCCAATGCACTTCTATGGCAAAGAATAAATGGGCAAAACAATGAAGTTTTGCTAAAGAGACCAACCAGGTGTAAGCAAAGTGTAAAAAAGATTCCTCACCCTGTCCCTCCATGGACAGGTAGCTAGGGTTATAGCAGAGGTGGCCATAGACATAAGACAATTATCTTTCATTCAAATCATCCTTGATAATTGTTAGATGGGAAAAGATTTAAACAGCTCCATAAGAATTGATGTAAATGGATTTTGATATAAATTTTGCTTCCAGTGTCCTGATATCCTGTTCTAGGGTGGCTCCTTCCCCTTGCAGATTCTCATGGAGCCACCCTTGTGTGTGCTAGGAAGCTGTGTGTGTCTCTACAAACACACAGGCACAGCAAGACAAGACATTCCCCTCCTTCCTGCTCCTCCCTTCTACCATCTCCAAATTAGTAGATGGACAGCTGCTGGAGACTGTTCTGTCCCTTGTGATCTTGGAATGGATAGGCAGTTCAGGGAAGCTGAGCTGAGAGAGCCGAAGCTGTTTGGAAACATGATGACTGTAAGACCCCGTTCACATATAGCGACATACCTTTGCAGCGGCCGGGATAGCGCGACTTTCGGGGCGACGTTCCAGCGACGATCCAGCGACGGTAGCGCGACCTTCTCCGTCGGGCTCCATAGAAAAAAAGCAAAATCCGCCGAAAAAAGGGTCCGGTAGAAGCGACTTGCGACCGCGACGCGCGACATGGAGTTAAGACAGCTCCATTGAATAGCATTGGCCGGCGACTTCTCGCGATATCGCGCGGCAAAAATGCGCGATATCGCGGCGAAAATCGCGCGACAATTCGTTATATGTGAATGGGGCCTAAGTGCTTGGGCAGAAATACTTTGCTGGGCAATGTATATTTGTTTTATCTTGATCCATTATTGAAAAAAATGTTTGAGAGTTTAATACTACTTTAAATCTGTTTTTGCCTTTAGCAACATACACTGAATGCATCTATAAATGAACCAACTAACTATGGTGATAGAAAATCTTAAATTCCATATTGTAACTGGTAAAAATCTATCAGAATAAGTCATTGAGGTTGGTTCACTAAAAGAGTAGAGCAAAGGGGGAATTTATCAAAACTGGAGCAAACTAAATCTGGAGCAGCTGCCCAGGGCAACCAATCAGCTTATCTCTTCAGTTTGTTCAGTTGAGATTTGAACATGAAAGAGAGAAGCTGATTGGTTGCCATGCACAGCTGCTCCAGATTTTATCTGCTCCAATCTTGATAAATTCCCTTCAAAGTGTTTTTTGACTTCATAAATGGGGTTATTCCAAGTGAAAATTCTCTTAGCAAAGAATATTTAATCATATGCAAGGAATAATTGTAAAAAAAAAACAGGGTTTTTGTCTGCACATGATTAGATAATTGAAGTCAGCACAGATTTACTACATTCACTAAGCTAAGTGAAAGTACACTGTGCAAAGTGAACATGGACACCAAAGAGGGCAGCAAAAGGGGGGAGGGTTAGTCGAGAAGGCTGCCAAGCCCAGAATTAGGCTTTAAGTCCTTTATTTTAATAGACACTAAATTGGTCATCTCCTTATGCTTAAGAAGCCAAGTCCAAATAAGACCAAATACATTTTACATATGGATATGTTCAAAACAAAGGATTTTCTTGGATAGTCTTGCCATCCTAAGAAAGTTAAGCCATTGTTTACCACCAGGTAAATATTCCAGACTAGATATACAATATTTATCTTCCTCAGAAAGCCATTCTATAAATGTGATGTAAAGGGCACACATATGAGTGACATTAAAATCTTTCCGTCTTCCTTTTTTTCTGTAATTTACGTAATGCAGTTCTGCAATGATTATTTTTCCGCAAAAAAATCCTCTTGGAATAAGGTCAAGTAAACTCAAAAGAGTAAACCTAAGTATATTAACAAATATGTCGTTTTCCACCAACGCCAGCAATGCTGTAGAATTTGATAGAGAAAATTTGATTTGATAGAAACTATGCTGTGTGTTATTAAGATTGTTACTCTTGCCAATTATTCAGTTAAGGAATAGTGATTGTTTTCAGTTTCACCATCATTATGATTTTTCATATTGTCTTCGTTTGTTTCATTTACATGAATCTTAATGCAGTCAGACAAAAATCCATCCATTGGATTTCTTTTGTAGTCAGTGCTAATTTATTTTTAAACGTGCCTTAAAACTAGGCAACACATTGGCATGCCCTGCAGCACTGGGGGTCCCTGGTTTGAATCGCAGCCGGGACACAATCTGCAAGGAGTTTGCATATCCTCCCTGTGCTTGTATGGGTTTCCTCCGGTTTCCTCCCACACTCTAAAGACATGCTGGTAGGTTAATTGGCTCCTGTCTAAATTGGTCCTCGTTTTTATACATGTGAGATAGGGGCCTTAGATTGTAAGCTCCTTGAGGGCAGGGACTGATGTGAATGTGCAACTATGTAAAGTGTTGCATAAATTGTCGGTGCTATATAAATACCTGTAATAAATAAATTAAATAAAACTAGAGCAGGACAGCAAGTGAAAGGAAATCTCTCTAATGGAGTCATGGATAAAACCTGACAGTGGTTGACCATTCCCTACTCTATGCAGGATTAATTTAAAAAAGGATTAGCTTGTAAACGTTTTGTAACTTACAGTTAGGGATGTTCCCATACCACTTTTTCAAGTACAAGTACTTTCCCTCAGGTACTTGCCGACATCAATTACCAATACTTTTTCTTAAAGGGACATGTGACAATTTTTCTAAAACAATACGGACTCATCATTTTAGGGCAGTTTATCACCAGGGCTATGTACAGATCTCACCAGAGCTGAATACAAATGTCACAGGAGCTGAATGTACAAGTCCCCAGTGCTGAATACCCATGTCACCAGAGCTGAATATCCATGTCACCAGAGCTGAATATCCATGTCACCAGAGCTGAATATTCATGTCACCAGAGTTGAATATACAAGTCACCAGAGCTAAACACACATGTCACCAGAGCGGAATATACATGTCTCCAGAGCTAAATACAGATCTCACCAGGCTGCGTGCCAATCTCACCAGAGCGGCATGTGGATCTCTCCAGGGCTTTGCGGGCAGTGGCCAGGCTGATCGGGTGAGTGTCGGCCTAAAATGGTGGGTGGAGAGTTGAAAGGGCGAATGCCGTCTCCGGGGCAGTACGTGCAGTGTGGAGCTGTCCATGGTTGTGCCTGCTCCAGGAAGGAGGAGATATAGAACCAGACAGGCACTACCAAGGACAGCTACTGCCAGGTCCCCGGCAGGTTGCCTGAGGTTCCCACAAGCGCAGGAACTCAGCCAGCCACTGTGGTTTAAAAATGTAAAGGGTCGGTATCGGCCTTAAGAATCGGGGCACTTTCACAAGTACAAGTACTTGGGAAAATGTCCTGTATCGGCACCGATACTACGATCAGTATCAGGACATCCCTACTTACAGTACATTAGCCATAATTTCCCAGGATGTGCTTTATGGTTCCCTGCTTACAATTTTGCACACAAAATGTGCATACACAGGAAAGCAGAGAAGGAAATGCTTGTCCTGGTTCATTTTAACTGCACATGTCAGCAATAGTAGCACACATTTAGCTAACAGTTTCACATTAGGTTAGACTCATAACTCAAAACAAAAAGTACCGGTTACAGTTATTTTAATTATACACGTTTTGTTTTTGCTATTTAGACATCTTGGTTACTTAGGCCAAAAGGTTTTATGACTATAATGCACATTAGTAAATGCTTACGTCTCAATAATATTATTTTCTAAATAAAATAGTTTGCAACATTTTTCTCCACACTTTTTAAAAGACTATCATCATGTGCTGGCAGAATCTTGAGGCCAGCTGCAATAATACTAGTAACTTTTTAGGAGAAGGAAAATTATTTTTTTAATTGGCACTGCAGATGGGAAAATGTGTTCTAGGGTCTTAGACGGAAAAGGTTGAAAGCATATTATTGTTACCTAGTTACCATAAAACACAGCCAGTCAAAAATCCAATCATCACCTGCCTGTATTCTTATAAGGTTATAAAAAGCAAATAAATATTAGAACACATATTAGAACAAATATTAGAATACTTATTCAGCTTATATATTACCAACATTAGTTGTATCTGCTTTGGTTATTGGATTATTGTTCTAGATATTTGTTTTAGTGACATGAACAATAATAGGAAAATAAAAAAAAATGGCAACCAACAGATGACTTTAATGAGTTGCTGAACCTTACACATTGCCATTGCACTCTGCATTTTCTTAACAATAACAGGAGATGTGTGAATAGATTTTGCACAATCAGTATTTGGATAATTTCTGTTTCAAATTGCGTATGTTAAATACGTTTACAGTGAGCACTGAAAATTGCATTTCCATGTTTGCAGATGGAATCACTACTCATAGTTTTTAACTTGCAAATTTAAAATGCTTATATTTGATCGTTTAGTTTAAGTAATTTTATTTTTATACCCTCCCCCCCACTTTCTAGTTTAAAAGCTCCTCCAGTCTTTCTACCATTTGTGATTGCACTCATATGCATGTTTGCTATGCATCCATAAGGTCATAATTGAGACTCTGTGGCTTTTCCACAGCTGAGCTCTTTTTACAGTTACTGCACACCAATATTGTTATAGTCACATAATAAAATGCTCTTTAACAATGGTGATTATCTTTACTTTATAAAAGAGTATGCACCCTGTTTTTCTTATTAATAAAGCACTATGCTCTTTTTGCTGCCCCATTGCATGGCTCTAGTCAGGTCAATAAAGAAGGGAGCTGCAAGGAGTGTATCGAAAGATCACCTTCTAGTTGTTAAAAGTTGAACTGAAGCATAGGCAGGCAGATTTTTATATACTATTTTATATGGTACTTTTTCAAGCATTTTTGTGGGACTACAGTGGGCCTGTAATGGATGTGGTTAAGTGACTATGATAAAAATGCCTATTGCAATTTATTATATATATATATATATATATATATATAT
>NW_017307942.1:37573-47761 GCF_000935625.1 Nanorana parkeri | reverse complement strand
ATATATATATGTTATTGCTCCTGTTCATATTAATTCTTAATCAAAATGGCTGCCTAGTTAGTTGCTCAACATGAGAAGTGCGCAGTAGAAATAGAAACCAAGATGGCGCCTCCAGGAGAAACAACACGCAAGACGAGACGTCAGCATCCTGGAAGGAGGTTACGCTTTAATGAATCAGTCCAATTATAACCTAGAAAGCTATCGCAAACGCTATGTTTACATATACACTATCAGCTGTCTATATAAAACACAACCGTGCGAAACAATAATAAAGAAGTGATTTTACACACATTGGAGTTGGTGTGATTTTAATTTTCTCTCTGTGGGAGTATACTCTATTGAATCAGGCCAGGCAGCAGATATAAGTACGGAACCTTTTGATCCGATCTAAATTTGTGAGCAGGTCCAAAACAGGCCAATGGTAGTACCAGAAATTGAAATTGTTACATAGCTGTACTTTAATTGGCTTAAATCGGTAATGATAATCCTTATTTTAACTATGAAGAGATCTTGGTTAAAGTGATATTAAATTCAAAAGTCCCCCCCCCAATGCTAATGTAAGGACTTTAAATGATGTTTCTTAATCCGATCATCTTCTTCTTTCCTGTCCTTTTCAGCTGTCCCTCCAGCGATGGTGCGGGTCTCCGATCCAGCGCTGACTCCTCTGTCCTCCTCTTCTCTCATGTCCCACGGTGTCTGTGCGGGTGCACGCTGCTCCATAGACTTACCTTGTGTCTCTCCTCGTCACCCGGCTGAACATCTGAACTGCGCATGCTCCCGCCCCAAGATGCTTTGCGGCCGCCCGAGACTCTTCAGGTGTTCGGACGGCAGCGCGCGGCGAAGACACAAGTAAGTTTAAACCTGTTTGAAAAGGTTGTTTAAAAAAAAGTTTTTGCATATATCTACTGCTTGCTAGCAGTAGATATTTTCAAAACAAGTGAGGGTTTAATAACCCTTTAAATACTGTTGTTGTATGTTGAAGAAGATACAATTACATGCTCTTAGGTCAACCAAATTCCAAATAATTTGCTTGGAGGACCAAAAAATTCAGCACTTTTTTACAATTTTGATCATTGTTCTTAGCCTTCAAGCCTACTTTGCCATAATATTGGTGTCTTACCCATATGGTTTCAATCATTACACAGTAAAACCTATAATTACAAATCAATCTTTATTGTGATGTAGTAGGATGTAAGCAGATTCATAGCTGTATATTTTCTATTATTTAGCAGTTTAGGATACTGGGGCCTATTAGAAAGTTCTAAAAGTATATTTAGATCATTTTATAATCATGTTATTTTGTGTGGCAGGCTGAATCTGTTTGTATCAATGTTAATACCTTCTGATGTATAGTGATTTTTGTTGTCCCTTAAACTAGTTTAGCTATCAAAATATAAAAGGTAAAATATAAAAGAGGCCGACAGAAGTTTACAAAATGTAGAACTTGGCTCTAAATGTTAAGATCCAGGTAAATAACTGGTGCCAAGCCAAAAATGCAAAATGTCTACATGTCCTAAAACTGGTTTATGAGACTCAATAAATAGCTCTGGATGTTATCCAGTCCCTAGCCTAGTGATAACTTTGTGGTGGTAATTTCCTGGCAACAGCTGTATTAATGTGGTGACCATAATTTAGCATAGTTGCGGGCAGTGTGGTTGCAGTGGTTGTAGTGCAGTTGTAGTTGTATTGGTGGCCATTAATTGGCATTGAATTGGTTGGGTGTTTCTCCCTGGCTGTAGTAGAATTATTTAGTAGGTGGTCATCACTTATCTGTGCACATATGGTATAATTTAGAGTGGTGGTTTTACATCTACACATCTAGAAGTGGCCTCTCCCTCTCTCCCTACTGGAGGACTGTTTCCCTTGCCTTTAGTGGTGTTCACATTTACCTGTCATTTGATTTAGTGCAGCCTACCATCTTAGCACAGCCCCTCTCATTCTGCTGTTAGGAAGCATATATGTTCCAGCCTTCTCTTTTACTGGCTGAAGGTGTGTCACTTACTGCAAGCCAAAAAGGTAAAAGGGAAGGGAGAGGAGCAGCTGACTCAGTAATTGTCTGCTTTTCCCAGGGAATGTATCGATTGTCCTGCATCCTTTGTGCCACCTGCCGCTTAATATTCAGAACTGCAGCATGGTCACATTCCACCTGAACACCTGCCTACTGTCAATGCTTAAATATACTTCTGAACACTCAGTAAGTGCTACTCTGTGCTTTGTACTGATGTTAGTTACTTGGCTTTGAATGACTTATGCAGCAGCGTCCACCACCTTTCTCCTGCATTTCTTGTTTCTGCCATTATCCTCCCTTTCTCCTCTTTTTAGCTGTCACTTCTACTCTTACAGCTAGGCCCTGGGATACACCCAATGCATCCATAACAGTTAATCAGTAACTGAGGGTAGGAGCATCCTAAAAAATAGTAGAGGCTACAGAAAACAGCAAGACAGAAGAATAGGATCAGATGCCATACCAGACCTCAGATAAGTAATGGAACTGCCTTAGTTGTCATTCAAACACTGATTACAGATGAGGAAGAGAACAGTGAGTGATGCCATAGCCACTTCAGTAGTGAACTATACCTGGAAAAACTACAACACACTTTTATAACATTGTGGACTTTGTAAAGTGGTGTCACTTTGGTGTAATTATATCACTGCTTGCATGTCATCACTTGGAAAACAAAGCACTACTAAAGTAATGTGACTCCAGTAGCATGGCAGAATTCTACAGTAACATGGCAACAGTGCAGCTCAGCAATACTGAACCAAGGCCCTCTGGGTAGTATGTACAGGAGAGGTGCACAAAGGATATGATGGCAGACATTGTGTGAAAAAGAGGAGTGCAGAGTGGATGATGGCAGAGAGTATATGCAGTAGAGTAGTGCAAAGAGCATGACAGGACTGAATGGTTGGGGAAGGTAATGGGAAGAGATAGTTATGACTGTCTGTATGGCAGGTGGAATGGAGTGGAAAGTGTGGGAGGATAGGTTAGAATAACATGTTTTTATCACTTTTTTTTTTTTTTATGCTACTGTGCTGACAGGACCTCCTTATAGAGATATCAAAGGTATCTGGAAATTGAGGTTTGCGTGCTGGAGGTAGGTATACAGGAAACATGTATGGTGGGAGAATCTCATTGGACTGTAGACAGAATCCTCCATCAGAAGGTGAATACGCTTAACTTTAATACTATATAGGATAGTAAAGGGTAAGAGTTCATAATAGTTTATTTAAACTCATAAAACTTTCATTCAACTATCATAAAGCCTCATAGAAACCATGTAATTAATGTACAAAACATAATTTTCAATGGTATATAAATATTATAAGAAAGTTCTTGAAAATATACAATATATATACAGCACTGGGTAAAACATTTACAATAATAATACAAACGTGTAAGTATTCCTTTAAGAGCATGAAAAATATTGATTTCTATATAGAAACATATCTCTGAATTTAAAAGTATCAAGAAAACAAATGTCATTTTGGCTCTCAGCAATGCAAAAACTCTATTAATTTAGTTATTAAACTCCACAACAAAGTGAAGAATTAACCAAAGTCACACATTGCAAAATGTCATGTACTTTTTTATTAAGTACTATTTTGTCTTTCTAATTATATACGGAAGTCAGGACTAAAACTGCAAACATGGGTTTTAACTGGTTTTGCAATGACAGTGTTTCAGAAATCCATCTGTCAGAAAAAAGAAATATCGATTCCAAAAACATAACTACATGTTATTAGATAGATTGCCTTTTAAATAAACATATGGAAATTTCTGTCTGCACATTTCTGTGCCTTTGCTTATAATTTTAGCTTCTTGTGAGGTTCTCTCAATAACGCTTCCAGTAAGTTATGGAAAATAAAATCACAGAATTAGTCTGCTAGCAAAGAATCTGGCAATGGCTCAAGCATTTCCTTCTGCTGTTTACTACAAGCTGTAGGTCCTACCAAATGTCTACTGTCCAAGTGTCAAACACCAGAACAGATAGACCTGATGCATCGGTTTTGTATACATAACAAGTAAGAATTTGCTGAGGATTAAAAGTGTAAAGCTGCGCACTCTCTTAAGCCCATATATTGCAAATAATGTGCGTTCTTTATACACTTTTCAACAGGACATCAGTTTGCTAAAAATGGTTAGAAAACAATTTTATCCACAAATAACAAGGACAGGCACACACATTCTGAAGGCTGGGTAGTTGTTGAACATATTTAAATTAAACATTTCAGAATAGATTGCCCTTTTTGTTAACCAATATTTAAGTTTTTGGTATATTTAAACCTTCTAAGAGCCCTTTCACATGGATTTTACAATCAGATTTCCAATCAAATAACACAATTCCCCATAGACCAACATGGGTCCAGTAATTTCAGTATTTTCCTCTGTTACAAGATGGTGAAAAAACTGGATGGACACAGATGTCACAACGGTGACACCCGTTCCATTCAGCAGGGGATCTGTGCATGGATTTACTCCTGATCAGACATATGTAAAAGGGGCCTAACACTCTATATCTCCCCAGGACTCTAGTAGCAAGATCCTTGAACTTGTGCTAACAGGTCTGCATGACTACAGTGGACTTTATGATGCACTACACCCACAACTCCAAAGAGAGTGAAAACAGAGCAAGGAGTGAGCAGAAAGATCTCTCACCTGGGAGCAAAAAAGGTAAGAGCCCAACAGCATCCTCCTATAGCTGAAATATCACTATTACGTGGATTGACTATTTGAGGAAAAAGCTCTGTACTTGCCTGACAATAGTAAATGGCAATTGCCTTCCAGGCTCTCATTGATATTTTGGTTTATAGCCAGTGCAGCAGGGTTTTTTGACAGGAAAGAAAAACAAATTTTTGGAAAAGTTCATCCTTAAAGGAGAACTATGAGGTGAGAGAAAATCACTCAGCCTCATAGTTCTAGCCGACCTGTGACAATGAGACTGTCACAGGTCGGCTCAGTAGATCAGGAAGTGAGCGAACACCGAACACATACCGGTGCTCGCTCACTTCTCGATCCTGTCCCTGCAGAGAGCCGTGACTGTCACTCACGGCTCCCTGCAGGGATTCCCCCCTCCCCGCTCCGATCCTCCATGGCTGGCTGGCGGAACGGATGGGGGAGGGGCGGGTACAGCTGGCTCTGCCTCTAGATAGGCAGAGCCAGGTGTCACTCATGCAGCTGGGTGGATCCAGACAGTAATGTTGGGATCCGTCCCGGCTGCGGCGTTAGGTGACGGGAAGACGCTAGTTTGTGTCCGGCCGTTACCCTTAGGAGAACTATGGGGAAAAGCCCTGACCCCATAGTTCTCCTTTAAGCTAAACCATAAGGTGAGTGTAACATTTAAAGTAGTATTAAACGCTCAAACTTTTTTCAAATAATGAATCTAGATGAACACATATACATTGCCCAGAAAGCAATTCTTAAAATGTTTGCCCTAGCACTTACAGTCACCATGTTTCCAAAAATCTCTCAGGTCCACTTCTCTGAACTTCCTGTTCAGTAAAAGATCACAAGGCACAGCACAGTCTCCAGCAACTATCTATCAACTAGCTTGGAGAAGAGGAAAAGGAGTGAGGAGGAGCAGGGAGTGCCTTGTCTAGCTGTGTCTGTTTGTGGAGACAAAAATAGCTTGCTAGCACACACAAGGGTGTCTCCATAGGACCCAGCAACGGAAAGTCCCTTTGCACTGACATCACCCCTCATCTGCATGTTGAGGGGACCCTGCTGCTGGACAGCCAACAGGAAGTATCCACATTATGCAGGCAGTGATGTGGACACCCGAAGAAGGACCCCACCTCAAGTTAACAGATGCCTCGGGACTGGATCTTCATGCGACCACAGGTTTAGGTGAGTAAAATGTAATTTCATTCATGCCAGTGATTAATGAGAGGGGGAGGGCAAGTTGGGCTTTAAACTTAACTCTCTACCCAGCCCTGAATGATAACCCTTAACAGTTAGCTTGATCATAGCACTTACCCTTTACCATCACCCTAAGCTTAAAGCCCAAGTCCAGCCAAAATATATTTTTTTGGTTTTTGACAGAGTGAGAAAGGGTTAGAACGTCTGCCCGTTTTTATTGCTACCTGTGTGCTACCTGTGTTCCTCTATAGAAGTCACCAGCACTCAATAATGCGTGCAAGAAGTATAAGCACTATTTATTAAATTGTCACATGCGCCAAACAGCCAACATTTCAGGGCCACGCAGGGTCCCTTCTTCAGGGCGAGATAGTGACAACCATAAATATGCAACTTCAGCTTTTATATAAAGAGACCACACAAGATACACCACAGAACCTCCCCATGATGTCACAATGACGTTGAACCCCGCCATACCTTACCCTTTACCATCACCCTAGGCTTAAAGTCCAAGTAGGGTTGCCACCTGTCCAGGATTCACCCGGACAGTTCGGGTTTTGAATGCTGTGTTCGGGTTTCATGGCATCAGAAACCCGGACACAAGATGTCAGGCAGACAGGGACAACCAAAATGAAGATAGGAGCTATTGGCCCCCCACTGAAAACAGTCTCAACTGTGATATTTACATATGAATGGGCGGCGCTATGTACATATGAATAAGCTACGACTTATGCTCCCCAAAAAATTTCTGCGCGTCGCTAGAGTGTTCGGGTTTTGCTAGAAGAAAAGGTGGCAACCCTAAGTCCAAGTCCAGCCAAAATATATTTTTGACAGAGTGAGAAAGTGTTAGAACGTCTGCCCAATTTTATTGCTACCTGTGTGCTACCTGTGTTCCTGTTGCAAATATTTCCCTTCACTTCCTGTCCCGATGACCAAACAGAAAGTGACTTACCTAGAGGAGGCACAAAGCAGTAAAAACCTGCTTTTAAACCCTTCCCTACTGTGCTCTTGGTAAAGAGATTTGCATCACTTCTTGTGTCGATGATGCCCCCAAAGGCTACAGAAACAGCAATAAAAACCTGACAAGGGTTCTAAACGTTTCCCATGCAGTCCAAAGAAAAAAATAGTTTTTAAACTCTTCCATTTCTTCTGTGATGTTCTAATCTTCAAACTTATACAGTCTTCCAGTCAACCAGCATTATTCACCTACTTCCTGTGAGCCCAGGCTATTATAGATCCACCTCCTGGCACAGCATCATCATGCAGCATGGGCTTACAATACTCCTGAACTGAGTGGCACTCACATGCCACCAACTGTGCAACATTCAGTCCAGGTAGGAAGACCACCCGCTGTTGCCAATGAGGAAGACAAGGAAGGATCCATGGACATCACTGGACCAGTCTAAAGACTGCAAGAAAAAAAGTAGGTTTAGGGGTATTTTTTAAACTGGCAGGGCTTCAGGGGGGTTGAGGGTTTCACAAAACTGGAGTTCTGCTCTATATCATTTAAGTAATCATGAAACTAATGAGTCAAGAAGGGAGGCTATATAAATGTTAATTTGGAGAGAGGCATACAAGAGTAGTCAACAGTTTCCTTTGCTCCACTGTTCCCTAAGGCATTAGAAGGAACAAAGCACATCAGTTGTATTTAATTGTGAAAGTGATTGGAGATCATATTGCAGCACAAATATCATTCAACATTTCAGGGAAGTGACAAATCCATTTATTATCTCTCTTTACCCATAATTTCTGTGACATTGAATACTACATTTAAACAAAGTCTACTGCAGTGCTGCATGCTACAAAAATGTATCCCTAAAATTTGAGAATTTCACCACGCCCTAAAAAACATTCCACTTCAGATTCCAAATTAATGAAACAATAAAAGGAAAGTTATGCATTGTTTTTGGTCTTCGGCTACATTTAATTGCTCACTCATATATTATGTCTTTATAAATAAGCAAGGATTTGAGAACCTCTTACTTCTTGTCAGGCACAATTATTTACTGTGTAATTGTAACTCTTAGGGACATGTGATGGCTACACATACAACCCCAATTCCCAAAAAGTTGGGACGCCTTGTAAAATCTACATAAAAACAGAATGCAATGATTTGCAGATTTCATAAACCCACATTTTATTCACAATATAAAATAGAAAACATATCAAATGTTTAAACTTAGAAAATGGGCCATTTAAAGAAAAAATAAGAATATTTTGGAATTGATGGCATGGTGTAGCATCCCCTCTTCTTTTAACAACACTCTGTAAACATCTGGGAACTGATTCTTGCCTGATTCTAACTGCTCTTTAATACTGGGTCTTTGTCATATTTTTGGTTTCATGATGCACCAAATATTTCCAATTGGTCAAAGGTCTGGACTGCAGGCAGGCCAGTTAAGCACGTGGCTTTTCTACTACGAAGCCATGCTGTTGTCTTAGATGAGATGCAGTATGTGGTTTAGCATTGTCTGGATGGGAGCATATGCTGCTCTAAAACCTGGATATATCTTTCAGCATTAATGGTGCTTTTCCAGATGTGCAAGCTGCCCATTCCATACACACTAATGCACCCCCATACCATCAGAGATACAGGATTTTGAACTGAGCACTGAAAACAAGCCAGCAGGTCCCTCTCCTCTTTAGTCCAGAGGACGTTGCGCCGATGGTTGCCAAAAGGAATGGCAAATTTCCACCTGTCTGACTACATAACAGTTTTCCTCTTTGCGACAGACCATTTTCAATGAGCTTTGGCCCAGAGAAGACAGTGGCATTTCTTGATCATGTTTAGATTGTATGGCTTCTTCTTTTTTTAGACGGCACAGGGAACTGTGTTCACAGATAGTGATTTTTGTAAGTATTACTGAGCCCATGAAGTGATGTCCATCACAGAACTATTCCTGTTTTTAATGCAATGCTGTCTGAGGGCCCAAAGATCACTGGCATCCAATACTATGTTTAAGCCTTGTACCTTGCACACAGAGATTTCTCCAGATTCTCTGAATCTTTTGATGATTTAATGTACTGTAGATGATGATATATTTAGTCTTTGCAATTTTACTTTGAGGAACATTATTCTGACATGTTTAGATGCAGCTTTTCACAGATTGGTGATCCTCTGCCCATCTTTACTTCTAAAACACTCTGACACTCTAAGATGCTCTTTTTATACCCAATCGTATTACTGACGTGTTCCAAATTGACCTAATTAGTTGTAAAATATTCTTCCAGTTTTCCTTGATAGTACCACTTACTTTGCCAGCTTTTTGGGGGGTTTTTGGAGACGTGTTGCTGCCATCAATTTAAAATTCTCAGTTTGAAGGAGAACTATGAGGTGAGTGATTTTCACTCAACCTCATAGTTCATACTGACGTATGACAATGAAACTGTCACACGTCGGCTCAATAGATCGGGAATTGTCCTCCCGTGACCCTTAGGAGAACTATGGGGAAAAACACTTACCCCATAGTTCTCCTTTAAACATTTGATATGTTTTCTATTTCCTCTTGTAAATAAAATATGGGTTTTGAGATTTGCAAATTATCGCATTCTGTTTTTGTGTAGATTTTATACAGCGTCCCAACTTTTTTTGAATTGGGATTGTAGTAATCCATTTTATATGCATATAAAAGAAAGAAACCGACAATCAAAAATATCAATTGATAATACATTATGAAGAAATCCTTCTTTTCAAATATAACAAAATAATGTCTGCAGGTACAACAAAGCTATACATTTCCATTTTAGATTTTGATTTTTCTTAGCGTTACAAAAACTAGTAAGCTTAGTACACATTTTATAATTCCGTGACCTGACCGACTGAATGTTTAGTGTAAATAACAGCTTCAGAAACTTCTGATTCTGAAAACACTAAAAAAAGGCTGTTTGCCTTCCCAAAGCCTGTTCAGAACACCTCTAACCGCTCAGGAGCTTATTACGCTTAATACACGACTGGTTCATGCAATGAAGTCATGACAGCTGTGATTACAGGCATGAAAAGTGAAATCTGTGGAAATATTATGTGGAAGACATTTTCCCACTGTAAAGAACCAAAAACAAATTACCAAAATTAAACTGCACACGTTCAAAACACTAACACTGCTGTAATGAACACAAGCAGAGAACATAAATAATCAGACATAATTATGCCTGACAAGGAAGCCAAAGACTTGTTTTTCGTGATATATTTTGTCTAATTAGATTTTTTTGCTTCTTGAAGAATTCAGCTTTTACATTTCATCATGGGATGAGTGACTCTATTTACCCAAACCGGGTTTCTACAGTGAGATCATTTTTAGGGTGCCTCTACACAATTATATATATATATATATATA
>NW_017307942.1:18760-37342 GCF_000935625.1 Nanorana parkeri | reverse complement strand
TTTTTATTTTTTTCTAAATTTACATTTTACACTTGTACAGCATCCCAGCCAAATTAATAGTTAATGTCTGCACCCAAATCAAAAATCACATACCCTTATTTAAAGAGACTCTGTCTTGTACTAAAATACTAACAGCCTACCCGGCTCAGTGCTGCTTCATTGTAGAGAACTGATCCCCAAAACCTGCCTGACACTTACAGGAATGTCTACCTTTGTGGTCCCTTGCAGCTCTCATTCGTTCCTCCCTCTGACAGTGCTTTCTTGAAACCATTTTGTATGTGATAGTCTCTATAATGGTGTTTAAATTGTAGGACATTACATGGACACTGCATCAAGAGACTTGTTTCTCTTTTATATTATTTGTAGTTATTGGACAGTAGATCAACAATGTGATTCATCCTAATTTTCACTTTGCAAGGGAATTTATTCTTAGCTTGGTGAACGAGGTGAAGCACTGCTGACTTAAATCATCCAAACATGTGCAAGCACAAATCCTGTTTTTTTTTCCCGTGCACATGATTGAGTATTTTTTGCCAAGTGAATTTACACTACATTCACTAAGCTAAGTGAAAATTCCCATATAAACTGAAAATTCAGTTTGCAAAGTGAACATGCTCTACTCCTTTAATAAATCAACCCCATTAATTTGGTTAAGTTAATGCTTGTTGACTCTAACTTGTGTTCATTATTTTGAAGTTTAACAGGGTTTAAATCTTTAAATTTATTTTAGCACTTTAGGTAGACATACAGAGTATTGCTGCTATAGTAAAGCTTACATTGTGTGTGTGTGTGTTCTCAAGTAGGGATGATCTCAGATTAGGACCAAACCCAGTCCAAACCTGAGCTTCTCCATGCCTGAAAGGAAGCTTCTTTTGCTGCCCAATCAGCTCCAGGAAGGATAACAAAGGGGCGCACATAAGTAAACGTACAGGATGCTGTGATGTCATTGACCTTATGTTGCCACTTGGCTATATTTGGCCAAGATCACTGATGTCAGCACAAGCATCGCACCCCTTTGTTTCTGTGCAGCTGTGGGGAGTGGAATGACCCGGCCTGAAGCTATTTAGGTGGGAAGTCCCATGTTGCTTCCTGGCTTGGACCAAACCCAGTCTGAACCTGAGCTCATCCCTATTTTTAAGGTTTGCATCTTGCCCCATATGCAACATATAGATGCAGTCCAGCCATTCAAATCTTTCTCTACATTAGTTAAAAGTAGGGATGCACAAATACTTTTTGAGTACCAGTGCCGATACATGGCATTTTCATGAGAACTGCCAGGGTTGTAGCGGTTGCAGCTGGGACCCGGCTCTTGCACTCCACCACTGTCCTGAAATCATTAGTCTGTATTGTTTTAGAAAAACTGTCACATGATAATAAACAAAAATGTATCAGTACTCGTACTTGTAAGTACTTGGCAAGTACCAGTACTCGTACTCGCAAAACTGGTATCTGTGCATCCCTTTATTTATATTTATAAAAACAAAATTGTACATTAAAACAGAGATGTACTAATCCCAGGAGCTCCGTGTGCTCCTTACAAATGACAGCTGCCTCCTAATTTTTTAATTTTTCTCTAGTCTAGTCTTGGAGCTCAAAAGTATCGGTACATGTACTCATACTTGTACCGAGTACTGTACTTGGTATCTGTGCAACCCTAGTTTAAAGAATAAGAAAGGGTTCTTGCTTCACTATTGACTAATGGATTAAAGGCAGGACTTGAATTGTGATTAATTCCTGATGACACACTAAGGACTTAACCTGATCATGGTGGATTGAACATAGCAGGAGTGGCTTTATTCTATTTGCTAGGACCTTAGCAGCGTTTTACATCTAGATTCAAGAGAAATACTGGCCTATACTTTTGGAATTGGGCAATGGTCACTGTCCTGCTAAGGGATATCAAATATGAGTGCTGGGAGACAATCATGTGGGAGTGGTCCACCATCTTTTATAGCATTTAAGGAGTCTCTTAAATGTCACAACAAAATATAAGCAAGCTTTGTAAATCCATCTAGACTTAGGCATTTAACAAATTGTACTACTTTTAAGGCTCTCCCCACCATCTCCCTAAAAAGAGGGTTTTTTGATCCTCTAATACTTTGCTTGGAAGGATCTTACACCCAACTTACTTATTAACTTAAAAATACTATTTAATTGTATCTTAACACTAAATATTAATATTGCAAAGAATATCAGTTTGTTAATGAAATGGTCATACCTTGGGCAACATTTGTTTGATTCTCTCTTAAAAAAGTAATCATTAAAATAGTAAAATAGTGAGAAAAGAGTGTTACAGAGAAGACTGAAAGGTGTATTCACTGGCTGAGGCCAATCTCAACTGTGAAGTATTTGATGATAGTGTATGCAACCCCTAAATGTGGGTCTTTCTGACCTCATCTAGCAGAAAACTTCTACCCACCTGTTGGATGTCACCAACCATATCAGTCTTGGTAGGTAGGGCTCTGTGTGTGTATATGTCTCCCTTGTTGCTGTCACCTTGAGACTTGTGATGGGAATATCCCTCCTCATCAGAGTTGAGTCATGTTTGGGGTGTATATGGGATGTGATAGGACTGCCAAAAAATCAAGGTTCCTGGTGAGGCAGAATAAGAGTCAGAGCTTGATGCTTTAATTGCCATATTGGTATCTCTGCTTCTTAAAGAAGCTTTCATATGTATGGTAAATCTCACAAGTGTTTTTTTTTTGCTTCTCAAAGAGTAATGCTTTCTTTTGGTTATCCAAGGTGGTCAGATGGTGCTCAGGTTAGTTGATGTTAATGTACCAGCTAGAGAACTAAGTTTTGGGTTGTCTCTAGACCATTCTAAATCCTCCATTGTTAGTGCCACAGTGATCACAGTTGTATAGAACAATATAATTTATTGTCTTTGAAGTGTTGCAGCATATTTATTTGTTTTAGTCAAAGATTTGTATTGGGGGACCTGGAAGAAGAAGCAGAGGATATGGTGGTGGCGGGGGTGGATTGACAGTGTATATTGGTCAGCACTGGAGGAGAGTACACTTGTCTGTGCATACTTGCACATTATGGCAAAAGTTAAATTTTAGGAACTTTACTTCCACTTTACATATTCACTCTGCTCACCATATTACAAACAACAAAGTCATTTTATAGAGTTTCAGTGCAAAGCAGAAACTACTGACTGTGCCATGCCTTTAAATCTCTTACAACCAGCAGCGTTATTCTAGACAACAGAGTCACTAAATGTTATTCTTTTGTCCAGAGTGCCAAAAAGAAAAACAACTGTGTCTTTGTGATTAAAATGCAAACATGATCCCTCTTTCCTAACAAGCTCTGAAATGAAGTACATTTCCTGAAATATTTGAGCCGCTTGTCACTACAGTAAATTTTAGTCTCCTCCTGTTTTAGCTTGATCTTAGCTTTCTTAACTACGCTCACAAGTGCAGTGCTGCACAGCTGCCAGAGATCGTGACTTGCTGCTGACATAAATAATACAGCTGGCTTGCATGGCTTTTCCTATGTGAAGCTTTTCCTGAATATTTTTTGTTAAGCCAGATGGTTTTAATTGCCAATACAAATGGCACATGGAACAGAGAATGAGCTCGTATTTCCTGTTACATTCTCTTTGTTCATTATTAAGTAAAATTTGTGACACTATTAATGTTTTTAATCCATGTGATATTAAACTTTAAAATGGTTATTATGGAATGATAATTGCTTTGCTGTTTTTCATGGCAAGATGAGGAGCGCACGTTTGTCTCCTGGAGCGTTCCTTCCAAGGTATGGAACCATTCTCCTGTACGTCAATCTGTTTAATGAAATTATTTAACAAAAAAAAATAGATATTCATGGTAGTGGGCCAACAATATCACTATGGCAGCACTTCACATACACAAACTTGCACAAAAGAAAAAAGCCATCAGGTTAAAGAGTCTGAAAAATGTTTGAAATAAAAAATGTTCACCTTAGCAACCCATCACATTCCAGCTGTCATTTGATTTTGTAGATTAAAAAAATGAAAGAAAGAAAATAGGGGAATCTGGGGCCCTAATTATGGGGCGTGTTGCCTGGAATTGTCCATTCAAATTGATTCCGTAAGAAGATAAATAAAACATCATATTAAAATTAAAATTGTCTTCTCTATTCATTACATACCTCAATCTGGTAAATAAACTACTGATGTTTTCGGAAGAATACCAAAAGCAAAAAGGATATTGTACCATAAATAAATAGGTTAGAAAGGTACAAGTTTTGTTAAACTTGGGAAAGGACTAAGGAAAGGACCTCCACGGTAGTTTTCTCAGAGATACTACCGGTGCCAAGAGCCACTCTGGACAGACAGCGCGAGTTGAGGGAGCTTAACAAGTGGCTCCGGAGCTGGTGTCAGAAGGAAGGGTTTGGTTTCCTGGAGAACTGGGCTGACTTCGCAGTCGGCTATCGGCTCTTCAGCCGAGACGGGCTGCACCTTAATGGGGAAGGTGCAGCATTCCTGGGGGGAAAAATGGTAGAAAGACTGGAGGAGCTTTTAAACTAGAAAGTATGGGGGAGGGTATAAAAATAGAATTACTTAAATTAAACTAGATAATTTAATCATAGGCAAAAATAACGTAGAAAGAAGTAAGAAAGGAGTTAATAATAGTGGGCTCACTCCAGTCAATATAGGAAATCCGTTGGCACAAGTAAGTATAAATACCAACTGACGACCGGAATCAAGGCAGAAAAATAATAACAATAAAAATAGTGGCAAACAACAAGGTAATAAACTTTGGTCTCACAAAATTAGAGGAATTAAATGCATGTACACCAACGCTAGAAGTCTGGCAAATAAACTAGAAGAGCTTGAAATTAGGCTAATCGAAGAGGACTTTGACTTCGCCATAGTGGGTATAGCGGAAACATGGCTGGACAGCACACATGACTGGGCTACTAATATAGAGGGGTATAACCTGTTTAGGAGGGACAGAGGGGGGAGAGGGGGGGGGGTTTGCATTTTCGTAAAAAATAATCTAAATGTGCACATAAGGGACGATATCTCGTTAAACAATGGGGAAGATGTGGAATCCTTATGGCTGGAGCTAGATGTGTCAGATACTAGCCGTAAACTCCTCGTGGGTATTTGCTATAAACCGCCAAATATAGAGGAAAAGGGAGAAGTCAATCTTCACTCACAGATAGGAATAGCTGGGAGAGAGGGCAATGTAGTCGTGATGGGTGACTTCAATTACCCAAACATCAATTGGTCCAATGGAACTTCCGGTTCAGCGAAGGCGGGGGCGATTTCTAAACATGTTGCGCGACAATTTCATGGACCAGATGGTGGAGACTCCGACCAGAAAAAATGCCATCTTAGATCTAATTATCACTAATAATGCAGAGCTAATCGAGGATATTGTAATTGGGGAGTCACTGGGTAATAGTGATCACAATGTGATTACTTTTAATATCGAATACAGAAAAGGGAAGTGTACTGGAATTCCTCATGCAATCAATAAAACAAGGATTGTACATAGAACAATATCGGACCTCTGAAAAGTACAAGCATGCATATGTACTCAGTATTTGGTTTTGGCCCCTTTTGCAGCACTTACTGCAATTACTTTTGCACGATATTCTGAAAGGGTGGAAGGGTGTTTAAACCCTCACAGATTTTTTATATCTCTACTGCTAGCAAGCAGTAGATATATGCAAAAGCATTAAAAATTAAAAAAAGTTACCAAAACAGGTTTAAACTTACCTGTGTCTCCGGTGCGCGCTCCCATTCGAAGATCTGAGGATTCTTGGGCGGCCGCAAAGGATCATGGGGCGGGAGACATGGAGGGACGCTAGGTAAGTCAATGCAGGCAGCCCTGCAGCGTGCACCCGCACAGACTCCGTGGCACGCAGCAGTCAGCACTGGATCAGAGACCGGTACCAGCGCAGGAGGGACTGATGAAAACTACTGTTAGGGAGAGCTGACAGTTCTGTGTAGGGAGAGATGCTGTTTTTTTTAATCTTTTTTTTTTGGAATTGGTACATGTCTCTGTGGCAGTGCTCAGCTTTCCATGACTTTTGTTAGACAATAGATTCCTTATTAATGCCATTAAATGGCAAAACTGAATATCCAGATCCCCCATAGACTTCATTGGGGTTTGCCACAAAGTTTGGGTAATTAAAGCAAGATTTGCAAAACTGTTTGCGAACCAAACACAGGCAGATTAGCTTATCCATACTCGGAATAATCAAACTGATAAAACTGCAGCAAATAAGAGAATTTAATTGTTAGAAATTACATTGTTAGGATTTACATATACTTTAGACATAGAAAAGTGACAGCAGAAAAAGACCAAGTGGTCCATCAAGTCTGCCCCTTTCTTCATTTGTTTGTTGGTTTTTAACCTTTTAAAAAAAATAATAATAATGTTCAATATTGCATTCATGTATGCTGTATAAAAGAGTTGTTTTTTTTTGTATCTGCACAGAATCTGGGCTCTAGACTAAAATGTCCTTTTTCTAAAAAAAAATTCCCCTAGTAGGAATTAAAAAAAAAAAAAATCTTCAGCTGCAATACTCCTCCTCCTCTTCTCTAGTCCTATTTCCACACCTCCCTTTGGCCACAAGATATCCTTAGTCTTCTGAGTTGAAGGATGCTAAAGGTCATTCAATCCAGTAAACTGGGGGAATGCTGTGACTGCAGGGCACCATGGGGCATTACTATAGAACCCTGTATTCAGAATATAATGATGCATAGAGGAGCTGACATCATCACATCAGTGATGCTCTCTGCATCACTGAGGAAAGCCCACTGCTAGAGAGGATCTGAAATGGAAGATGACCTAGCTCATCATGTGACTGTCCTGAAGACTTCTGGATAAACTAAGTAAAAAAGACAATTAAAATGTATGTAGATGTTAACAATGAACTGTCTTATTTGCTCCTTTTTGATCTGTTAAATATACCAATAAACGTGTTTTGTTATATTTGTTGGAGAAGCACAACAAAAAAATACCTGTTCATCATGTCAGAAATTCAGAGCTGTCCTGTGACCAATGCTCACTTCCTGTATCGTCTCGAGGAAAGTAATTAGCCTTTCCAGTTCTTATCTTTGAACTACAGGACGTTTAACCTCTATGTTGTGCAGATAGGAGAGTAGGAGGATTTGAGTAAACAGGGCAGGGTGGACAACACTCAGTCCACAAGAATGATGTGTGCTGCCAGTCCACAGCAGGATTTAGTAGCTCAGTGTGTTTCTGGCAGATCGACATTTATTTTTCAGGGTTGTTAAATGGATGAAATATGCAAAAATGTAGAGATGTACTCCATATTTTTTTTCTTATTTTGCACTGACAAACACATTAAGCAAAAAATACACAAGGGCACAGTAAAATGATTTTCATTCAAACACCAAACATCAATCATTTGCAAAGGAAAGCAAATATATAGGAAATTTATCAGTCTAAGCGGATGTTTAAATTAAACACAATTTAATATATTTTCTTCATGTAAAATTTTTTTAATAATCTTTAACATATTCCTTTTTAAATAGGTGTATTGGATAGTATCATATACAACTGAAATAGACAACAATCAGATCATGTCTGGGAAGTACATTCTTAAAAATATAACCAAGCGTTCTATATGAAACAACTAAGATTTTAGAAAATAAAACAGCATGAAAATCATACAGCAAGCACAAAAAAAGTATATTATTAAAATTCCCTTTTCATGGGCTATTAGCATTACTTAGCTCCACATACAACCAGCACACTTGACAGTTGCAGAACTTTGTTGACAATTAGCCCTCATAAATGTGGTATCCCTTGATCTCCTATACTGGGTGTAGTGTTTTCATTTCCTGACTTAAGAAAAAATGTTAAACTTTGACAGGTTTGCACTGGTATTTTATAAATGTTATTGTGACACAAGATACAGGAAAATTGTATTTCATACTTACTGCAATTTTCCTTTCCTGACGGCTCCATGTCGGCACACGAGTGGTACAGGCTCCGCCCCCCCCATCTGATAGGACCTAATAGCTCATAAGTTTGAGCCTCCCCTCAGCCAATACGTTACATCTCTAGCAACTCCTGACTGGGTGGGAAACTGTGCCGACATGGAGCCGTCAGGAAAGGAAAATTGCGGTAAGTATGAAATACAATTTTCCTGTTTCCCTGACTGCTCCATGTCGGCACACGAGTGGGAAATAACTCGCAACAACACAAGGGCGGGAATGCTAATAATTTAATTGCCAACAGAAGAAGAAGAAGCAACAACTCTACGGCCAAACTCGACCGTAGTCAGAGCCGCCGGCTCAATACAGTAGTGTCGCATAAACGTAGTCACAGAGGACCACGTAGCTGCCTTGCAGACCATCTCGGGCGAAACACCGCTCATAGCTGCCCACGAAGTCGAGATACTTCTAGTCGAATGTGCCGTCGTATGCCCAGGAGCTGCCAACCCTGCAGCCCCATATGCCAACGTAATCACTTTCACCATCCAGGTGGAGATAGTTCGTGTAGAGGCTCGCAAGCCTTTCCGGGCACCAGCTGGTATTATGAACAAGTGATCCGACTTCCTGAAGGAGACCGTAGCCGCAAGGTAGGACCGTAAGGCACCACCCACGTCCAGGCGAGCAAGCTGATCATCCCCATCGGGATCACAGAAGGGAAGAACGATCTCCTGATTGGGGGGGGCGGAGCCTGTACCACTCGTGTGCCGACATGGAGCAGTCAGGGAAACTATTTATTATTGGCCCTGCTGTATACAATCCTATGAGCTTAATCTAAGTTTTTCATTTGGAAAAGCGATGTGCTGGTGTTTATGGCATGCTCTTTCCTGTATTTTCTATAGTAAGTTAAATATCTTGCCATTTCAAAGGCTCTGTTATTTAATTCAGGTATTGAGAATTTTTCAACAAAAAGTGAATTGAAATCATGAACTTATCTAATGATATTTCAGTACATCTAACACCATATCTATCACCATGTGACTATTGATGCCTTTGTAGCAAAAAGGGGTTCCATGAAACACATATAGAACAACTGCATGAAAGATCCTGATTGCTAATATAAATGGAAATCACTCTATTGCCAGACTAAAAAGGGAATGCATCTTTTACTTTTGGCCTGTACCCTTTTTATGAAGCATCTGTCAGATATGTGCCAGTTTAAAAGTTTCAAGATGTATAATCGTAACAAACATTAAAAATTGGATTAATTACAGACATTTTATAATTGTCAGGTATTATGCAAAGTTTCTTGGTTTCCTGGAGCTCCAATGTCTTATGGTAAGTCTGCCTGATTTTCCTTGCTAGATTCCTTTATGTATCTTTATAAGAAAACAATAGGTGCCCTGGGTGTCCTGAGTGGCCATGAGTCTCCATTGCTTTGAAGGAAAAGCCCAGAACTCCACTGGGATCCACTAGGAAAATCTTGCCTTGCCTTGAAGTCACAGAGAGATACAAAAAGCCATCTATTGATTCTTCCCACCCATACAGCGTGAGATGGAGAATAAAGTTTCCTCAGCTGACATTTTTTTCAAACCAAAGGAAGGTTCATTATTTTTTTTTTACAATTATATTTATATTACTTTGAATTTACATATTCAAAACGATATTAATATTTATCTTGTATAACCAGGGTATTACTGGATGATACTGAAATGATTGATAAATGTGATTTACTGCTCTAATATAACTGTATTGCTGCATAATGATTTGAAAACATTTGGCATGTAACATTTCATGTATTTCTCCATGCTATCAAGATGGTGTGAGTGCAAGTCTGAGCAAACTAGAGGTTTACTTTACCATTCAGCCAAACCAAAACCACAAATATCCTACTTGGTTTAGAAGGAATTCTGCTAAAATAATAGTAGCCACCAGAGGATTAAGCCACCAAGCTACTTTGGGTACAAATGTATATATAATGAACATAACCATTTAGTAACAAGCTATACACTCTGGGAATTTCACATTTTTGATCATTTATAATACACTGTAAAACAGATATAGAAATGTTACAATTGCTATATATTAGTTTTACATACTGTATATGTTAAGAAAAAGAGAGCATTGTACACATATAAACTAAAATGACGACATACGTATAAGCAAGTATTCATTCGGTTATAGTTACTAAAAAAGTAGATGATTGGGTGGATTTACTAAAGGAGTAGAGCACTTTCACTTTGCAATTAGCTTAGTGAATCAGGTCAAGCTAAGGAAAAATTCACTTTGCAAAGAATACCCAATCATCATGTACTCTACAATAGGGATGAGCTAAGGTTCGGACTTAACCCAGTCCAAACCTGAGCTCCTCAGAATCCAGAGGGGACACAGGGTCACCCTCCCAATCAGCTGCAGTCTTGGGAATTTTCCACCCAACAGCTGCACATGGGGGGGGGGAGGGGGGTGAGATACTTGTGCTGACATTATTGACCTTATATGGCCACATGGTCATATTAGGTCAATGTCATTGCCCTTTTACTCACATGCAGCTGTAGGTGGGGAATTAGCTGTGTAAGCTCCACATCACTCTAATCAGAGCTAAGCACTGCTTCCCCCACTACAGGTGACAACACTGACCTTTTTATTAAGTGCCAGCACTAATCACATGAGAGTAATGGGAATGAGTCACATAACCCTCCACACCCATTTGGTGCTGAATATCTGCTTTACCCTGTATGGAGAATGCAGAGCTTAGTTATTAAAAAATTCAAGACTTCTGTGAGATCATACAGCCTTATTTCAAATACAGGTTATACAGAACCTTTTTTTTTGTCAGTAAGGGCCCATTCAGACCTTGGTATCCTGATGCTTTGCATTAATGCTTGTGTTTTTTACTGATTTGCATTTGTTGCGTTAATTCAGCCAAATCACATGAATGGGCTCACAATGCACTGAAATGTAAAAAACATTGACAGGCACTATTTTGTCATCACAACACATCACAAGGTCTGGTAGGGAAGCTGCATTGCATTAATGCATTCGGATGCAATAAAGATGCCCACACATGTTTCTGCAACAGACCGCAACAGAAAGATGTGAATGAGCCCTCAACACAATCAAAACAACCAACTGGAATTAATATTTTAGTGATCCTATCAATTAATCTGGTTGTTACATGTTGCTGCAGATTTCACAGAGTATTTGTACTGGAATCCATATATGCTTGAATAACTGCTCATATTTCCACATAACTGCAATGTTTATTGAGATCTAATTCATATATACAGCAACTTTAAAGTGGCAAGCTATTTTTTTTATTTAAAAATGTCTGTTTGTTTAAACACTAACACATCACTAATAAAACGTTGTGGTATTTTGGTACAGAAATTAATTGTGGTTCCTTCCTTCTGCAAGCAGGATCCTTGTCCTTGGTGGAATGTCCGTGATGGTGCAGGATTCTACAGAAACCATGACATAGCAGAGGGATGGGGACTTAGGGAGAATGGTACAATTCTAGTACATTATCAAAATGTTATTGTATCAATTAATTTGTGCTTAACACTACTACCATAGCTCCCAATTGTCCATCATTCAGACCCTTTGTCCTACTTTTATTTTTAAATCCTCTTCAATTGTCCCTCTTTTTCTCTGATAAAAAGTGTTATACTGGTTCCACAGACTTGAAAGTGGATGGAGAGCTTAACCATACTATGCGGATGGAGGGGCATACTGCTCATCTTCTTGATTGTTACTCAGAGTTGGCAAATAACATGGGTATGACAATACTATTGTACTGCAGTGATAGATACAACAACCTGTAAATAATAGGGATGAGTTTAGAAATTTTAGTTACAAATATTTTGCCCCAAATCACTGATTTCTCAATGCACAAAAATTCCCCAAAGCAGAAACTTTCAATTAAGAAAGTTCTTTTTTTAGAGGTATTTTTGTGTGATGTATTTAGGGTAATTTAGTATAATTAAAGCCCTGTCTGTCCTGAAACAGACTACAAAACCTAAAAGATATAACATGCAGAACCACCACATTGCCAAAGTGATAAAAAAAACTCTCTGGGACTGGGGGTTTAGGGAGAAAAATGCCTGAAGATTCAACTAGTTAAAGTCCATCACAACAGAAAATTATTAGTGAAAAACCTGGACTTTTAAGGTGCCACAATTAGTACATATTCAAGTGCTTTAGTAAAAAAAAAACACATTTTATTAGTAATATTGTTTTAAAAATGTTTAAAAACACTTTTGTTGTTTCAAAGATCGGTTATACGCAACAAGTATGTGACAAACAAAATACATATACATATCTTAGCCGAAGTCTTCTAGCTTGGACCGGTTATGAGCAGTAGTAGGCTCAACACGTTTTTTGAGTAAATGCTTCTTCAGGAGATTTTAGTAGAGATCTACAATTCAGTAAATCATACATGTATTGCAAATCCTCTGTATGACATGTATGATTTATTGAATTGTAGATCTCTACTAAAGGCTCCCGAAGAAGCATTTACTCGTGAAACGCGTTGAGCCTACTACTGTTCATAACCTGTCCAAGCTAGAAGACTTTGGCCAAGATATGTATAGGTATTTTGTTTAGCCCATACTTGTTGCGTACAACCGGTCTTTCCCAGATAGCAAGCAATTGAGCGGCAAGTTTGAAAATGACTTGCTAAACTATTGCAGACTTGCCAAGCTTCCCAATTTTGTTGCACAATTACAGCAAGTCTGCATTGCAAGTCTACAGTTCAATGTGCTTTGCAAAAGTGCTGTAAACTTGCAGAGCTCTTGATAAGACCTGCAAGACTCTTACTGTAGACTTGCCAAGCAAATAAATTCAAAAAGTGTCAACTAGAACTTGTGCTGCAAGTGTTCTGCAAGTCTACAACTTGCCAGGAATGTGTGCAGCAAGTTAACAATTACAATTTAACACTGCCACAAGTTTGTGGCGAGTTATCCTTGCTATCTGGGTTGAAATGACAAAAGTGTCTTTAAACATTTTTTAAACAATTCTATTAAAAAAATTATTTTTTTACTAAAGCACTTGGATATGTACTAATTCTGGCACTGTAAAAGCTGCAGGTTTTTGAAAAATTTGTTTCTGTTGTAATATACCACAGGGGTTTCAAAATACATTTCAATCTTAAAAAAACAAAGTTCACCTTCCCCATTGACTCCATGGCATTTCAATAAAACTGTGAAATGTTGCCGTAATTTTCCAGCTTTTGCAGAAATTGTGAGGAATTTAAAATTCTGTTATGCTCACCCCTAGTAATAAACAATAAGCACAAGAAACATCGCCACTTGCCACTATTTTCATATAGTTCCTCCAGCAGATGTTGTCATATTTCAACAGCATGCAGTCTATTGCTAGTATTGAAAATTTAATTGCACAGTTTTTTCATTCTTTTTACATTTTACCCTATTTTCAGAATGTTAAAAAAATGAAAAACATTTTTAGTTCATGGGTATTTAATTTTTTAATGTTTTATTAAAGTAAAATCTATTTTCCTAATACATATTACTTCATGTACAAACTGAAGAAAATATGCCAATTTTCTTTTTTCTATTAAACTGGGCACACCCTTTCAGTTTACTGCTGCAAGGAAATACTTGAAAGAAAGATGTGAAAACATGTGCTGTAGTGTGTGGAGAGACATATTAAAATTCTTACAAACAGGATCCTGTGTCAGTAGATGTTAACTGTCAATCACACTGCAGAAGTTTGTAGTGTTTGGTTTAAAGGTCCATGAGAAAGGAAGGAACCTTGTATATGTCCACTGATGACCAATATAAGGAACATACATCCCACCAGTGTCAGAAGCTTTCTTCCCCCATACACCAACAACCAATATAAGAGCCATTCTTGCATCTAGCCACCAACATAAGGGGTCCTTCTTCTTCCCCTAATCATCAATGTAAGGGGCATTTTTTTCTACTAACCACCAATGCAACCGGAAATTTCTTTCCCACTAACAACTGATGTAAAACACATTCTTTCCATCTATCACCAATGTAAAGGGCATTTTTGCCACTGGCCATGTAAGGGATTTCCATCTCACTGGCTATCATGGTAAGGACCATGCTTCTAACATTATTCACGGGAGGTGAGCCCAAAAGAGAGCAGGTAGCATGGGATCCCCCAAGGTGAGGGGCCTAAGGGCCAGCCCCAGTTCCATTAGCGACCCCCTCACAAAAGTTTGGACTTAGCTGCGTGCTAACCCCAGGTTGTGACCCCCAGGTTCAACCTGCTCATGTGTGGAGAGTACCTGTACACACAGGAGAAACTTCCACAAGATGGAAGCTTCCACAAGATGGAAGCTTCCACAAGATGGAAGCTGCATTCCAGGCAGCGCTGGCAAAGACGGGATGGACAGAGCAAAAGGAGATCCAGAAAATGGGTCAAAGGTCAGGGCAGGAAGCAGACAAAAGTAACCAGGAGAACTAAGCCAAGTCAGAACACCAGTCCAGGGGAAGTCAGGTCAGGAATAAATGCACGGATGGGAGCTCAGATGCTCAAGCAACCCACAACTGATCTGAACAGGAGTAGACAGGGCAGAAAGTAGCAGGAAGTAAGGTATATTACCCATCAGGTGAAGCAGGTGACACCTATAGCTGACTGCAGCAAGCATTCTTGTAGAACCACAGGTGCCAGCAGACCCACAGCAGCAAAAAGGTCAAAACAAATGCGAACCTGTGAAGCACAGATCAGGTCTGCAACTGATCTGTGACATAATAGATATATGAGGCATTCTGTCTGCATCTAATCACCAATGTAAGGAGGACCCTTCTTCCACTGGCTACTTATGTAAGGGGACACTTCATTGACCATCAATATAAGGGGGCACTTTTTAACTGTCCACCAATATGAATGGGCCCTTTTCCACAAGCCACTGATGAAAGGGGATACCACCAATATTACAGGAACTTTTCAATGATCACCAATGTAAGAGAGCACTTCTTCCCTGACCACTAATGTGTAGGGACACTACAATGACCACAATTTGTAAAAGTTTTAAATGTTAAAAAAAAATCCACTCCAGGTGTCAAATGCAATTGGCATACCACTGTGAAGGCAATTCTATTCAACTGTGAAACGTTTGTGGGCTCTCCTCCTTTTGCGTGCACACTGTAGATCCATTTGTAAAGTTCAATATATATTATGTGAGTGTAAAACCTAGGTATAGTTTAATCCTAAAAATATTTCCCAACTCAATTTTTTTCCCCATTTCAAGTGCTCGGAAAAATCTGTTTAATGTAATAAAACGAAGCGATCCAACTCTAACAGCAATATACGCCAAAGCCATTCATCAGCAAAAATGAATGCCAGCTTCATTACTGCAAACTTCATCTGGATTGTGCAACTTTGTGTTGCTGGGCAGTTTACCCATGTTCTCTACTCCCAGGCCTGCCGACCTTCCTTTTTCCCAAATGTACGTGATTCAGTGTACACCCTGCACCACGCCTTATTTATTCCATAGCGCAAGAGCAGAAGAGAAGAAAAGGGATATTGCAATATTTTTTCTGAGTCTGTTGCTAAGTCTGTGTATTAAAACCTGCCAACTCAAATAACTTATGACTGAGATCACCTAACACACTGGGACATTTGTTAAATAAATTAAATTTTACATTAAGTAAAATAGTGTGCAGCTTACAAGTAATCATTCTCAATTAGAAAGATGTATTTCTTCTTTTAAATTTTCTTTTATCCCTATACTGAATTACAGCCCTTGTCCTTGAGTACCCTAAGAAGAGAGTGTAACATTTTGGCACACGACTGTAGCTAGTACAATTAGTCAAGGGAGAAATATTCATTTTTCATAACACAACTGAAGCCCACTGGTTACACAGGACTCTATTGGCTCTAAAGCAGTGTTTGAAAGATCCAAAACAGTCACAAATCCAGTCTTTCACTACAGAAGTCAACTATAATTTATGGACTTAGTTAAATTGTTTTAAAATGTTCTGTAAATCTAAACAAACCAAGAGAGCCCTAGTGCCATATATAGCTGTGTTTCTACCATTGTGTTCAATTGCTGCAGTTACAGTTTACAACGGTTCATGGAGATAAAAATCTTCCATTAAAAGAATACTTAGACGTAGTTAGTAAAATGATGATCGGTCACAAACTATGTAATTTAAAGTATACATTAATCCTCCTTGATGAATAAATTTATCAAGGGGAGAGAACCAGAACCACAGCAATTGCCGCTCTCCGGGAATCTGCCGCTCCAGGCAAACGCCTTGTTTGCCTCGCGGCAGATACGCCCCTGTTTATACTATTGGCTGAGACAAATAAAAGTGAATGTCTGAAGCAAAGACTTAAAGTGTGTCTGAAGCAAAGACTTTTAAAATTATTTTTCAATTGAGTTGTGATGGGTTAGAAGCTTCATCCATTTTTTATTAATATCTGTGTACCCCCTCATCTCTACAGTTTAAATGACTAAATGGTGCATATCTTATTTAAAAAGTCTGAATATATAGAAGAATTCCTGAAACCGATTTCCCTGGCCATAAACACTGCTACAGAACTGTACACAATTGTCAGGCTGGCTGACATTCTTTTTCTGATAGTTTCCAGGTCAGTGCCAGTTTGAAGAATGTAATTTAAACAACACTCGCTGCATCTCGCTCAGCACTTCTTCACTGAGAATAGCTGTCAGCACTCACCTCATTAATTTTACTTAAAACCTGCCAAGTACTGTAAAGATCCACTCAGAGCATCGGCTTTGCCAAGCTTATAGCAAACTGTACGTATTTCAGCACTACTACCTGTTAGATCCTCAATAACTAACATGTTTTGGGTTTTTTTTCATATCAGCTCCATGATTTTTTAAGGCTTATTTTTGGGTTTATTATTTTCAGAACGTTTAAAAAAGAACATCAGGTAGAAATATTCTTAACACTTGCAGTGGGGCTACTCTTGCACTTCAGGGGTTAAAGGAGAACTATGAGGCGAGTGCTTTTCACTCACCTCATAGTTCTAGCCGACCTGTGACAATGAGACTGTCACAGGTCGGCTCAGTAGATCGGGAGGTGAGCGAACACATACCGGCGTTCGCGCACCTCTCGATCCTGTCACGGCTCTCTGCCGTGAGAAGGGAGGGGCTGGATTCCCCTCTCCCCACTCCGATCTGCCATCGCTGACTGGCGGAACGGAGGGGGGAGGGGGCGGGTACAGCTGGCTCTGCCTCTAGATAGGCAGAGCCAGCTGTCAGTCACGTAGCTGGGCGCATCCCGGCATAATTGTCGGGATCCGCTTCAGCTGCGGTGTCTCAGTATACTGAGTCTAGGTATAGACTCAGTATACTTAGCCTATGGTGATGGAAGGACGCTAGTTTGTGTCCTCCCGTTACCATAAGGAGAACTATGGGGAAAAGCCTTAACCCCAAAGTTCTCCTATAACATCTCGTTTTCATCTATGGATGAAAATAAAAAAGTTAGACTCACCTGAAGCTTGTAGTCGGCTGGCTGCTAGACCAGTCTCCACCACTTCACTCCCCATCTTCTGTGGCAGTCTGAGGTCCTGTGAATGATCATGTCCTATACACTGTATTGGACGTGAGGATGCTGAGGAACATTCCATCCCTGGAGTGGAGAAGGAGGCAGGCTGCAGGTGGCGGTAAGTATACCTTTTTTTTGATTGCCCTTAGACGAAAATGAGCACTTAACCCTTGCGGTGTGGGGGTATCCTCACTGCAAGGGTTAGTAATATTTCTGCCCGGTGTTCTGCTTTAAGGTTTTGTTAATTCAAGGTTGAAATCAATGTTTTTCCTTTCTTTAAGAGTTAACCTCAATTCTGACTCTTTTGAACTACATATACACTGAGTGGCCAGAAGTTACTAGAGGGCCAGACCATTATAAATAGGGAAGCAGGTTGTTTACCACGACAGTAGAAGTAATTTTTTTCTAAAGATATGGGTAAACAACGCGATTTAACAGCCTTTGAACGTGGGATGATTGTTGGCGCTCAGAGCCATGGAGCGAGTATCAGCAAAACAGCAGAATTCGTTAAATGTTCAAGAGCAGCTGTTGTTAAAGTGTTTAAAGACTGGACTGTCAGCCGAAAATCTGGGTCTGAACGTGCAAATTGTGGCCGTCAGAGACTAGTCAATGTTAGGGCAGAACGGAGAGTGGCAAGACTGGTACAAGACAACAGAAGGGCAACAGTGCATCAAATTACTGCAGATCTTAATCAGGGATCCTCCTAAATGAGGCCCTCACAATCACCAGATCTCAATCCAATTGAGCATTTGTGGGATGAAGTTGAAAGAGCCATCAGGCAGCTGGTTCCACAATCATCAAATCTCACAGAACTGGACAGTGCTATTCATCAGGCATGGTGTCAGATTCCTCGCATTACCTTTCAACATTTCGTGGAGTCAATGCCAAGAAGAATTGCCGCAGTATTGAAGGCAAAAGGTGGCCCAACAAAGTACTGACGGGGTGGTCATAATAATCTGATACATAATGATCTGATAATAATAATAATAATAATAATACATTTTATGTAATCTATACAACATGAATGTTCTATGTATTTTGGCCACAGATGTACGTGAAGCTGCTTGCTTTTGTATTTAAAGGGCCTATATAGTGTTATGTATACTTACTTGTCCCTTTCCTTGACGAGAAAATATATATTTCTATTTCTTTTTAATCAGGTGAATATGAAATACT
>NW_017307942.1:0-18503 GCF_000935625.1 Nanorana parkeri | reverse complement strand
TTTTTATTAATTCATTTTTTATTAAATATTTTTATTTTTTACTTTTAGGGGCTTCTAGGAAATATAAGGGGGCTAAACAGACCCCTGATATTTCCCTTTTAAAATAGAAAAAGAGATTGAGAACACAAAGTCCTCAATCTCTTTTTCTGTGTCCCCTGTTATCATGAACAGGAATTCTCTATGAGTCTTCCTGTTTACTGATAACATGAGTACATTGTTTGTTTACTATAACTACAATTATGAATGAATGGGGGGTGATGTAGATCACTTGCATTCATTCATAATTGAGGATATAGTTAACATACCATATCCTCAATTATGTACACACACTCAGCGATCACTGATCACTGAGTGTGTGTACTTTGCTCTTCTCTCAGACACGCTGTCACAGGAGGCTGATCGAGCTGTGTAGGTAGAAAAGCCCAGCCTCCTGTGACAGCGCTGTCTCCGCCCACACACCGCTCAGCTGGACTGTGATAGGCGGCAGAGTGGTGTGGGAGGAGACTCCGGCCGCTCACAGCGCTCTCCACCGCAGCGCTCGGCCGGCTGTCCCTTTCTCTATTCAATCCAGCATGGCTCCAAAAAAAGTGCAGAGCAAGCATGGTGGTAAAAAGAAAGTGCAGAGCGGTAATGAAGGTGACAAGAACGTGCAGAGCAGTTATTGTTCACTCTCTTCATACTGTACTGTACTGTACTTTGTTTCATATCTTTGTGGTTAAAAACATTTTTTATATATGGTTCAGAAAGTAAAAACCTTATTTACATTGAACCTTATGGGAAAATTTGATTCTGTTCCTGAACAAAATTGGTTCGCGAACCAAATTTGTCAGTGTCAGAACGGATTAACCTTATTTACATTTAACCTTATGGGGAAATTTGATTCGGTTCACGACTAGAATCGTGGAACAAATTAAGTTTGTGAACTGAGGTACCACTACAGTATATATATATTATCAGAAGAGAGACCACAGCTAGTGCTTAGAAAGCTAAGTGTGCAATACAAGCTGAATGTATCTACGTATTAGATGTTTATTTTACATTGTATTGTAAAATATTGGGTTGTTTCTGGGTCTGGAGGTAGTGGTGCACTAGTGAGTGAAACACGTGGTCCTGTCCTAAGTATTACCCCCTCATATACTAAGAATGTAGTCATATTTTTCCTAAACTGTGCCTTTGCACCACACAATACAGTACACAAAACTAATAAGATATCACGCACACAGAAGAAACATTAGATGAGCATTTAACAACGTTTATATCCCTTTCATCTATAAGGCTTGTCAGGAAGAAACAAAAAAGTTGTGAGAGGTCTGTGTCATTTCAATTGAATTGACCACATGGGTTTTTTCAATAAATACAATGTGACAAGGCCAAATCCACTTCAGGCTCTTGTTCTGACAGGAAAAAGCCAAGTAACAAAGGTTACCAAAACATGGACTATCATTAGGAATACAGGTTAAAGGTCAATATAGTGTATGTCTAGCATCTTCTAAAAATCCTAAACAAGAGAGTATAGGATATAGTTTTAAACAAGCTGCTCTGCAATATTTTGTCACTATTTATATTAAAAGAAACATTTTTAAAAAATGTATAAAATGCAGTAGTCAGTGTAACCAATAAAGACTATAATATATATGTTTAAAAAGAACAGGCCTGCACCTTGGGTTGTGCTAAAGAACCATTCTGGTTTGGCATTAGAACTGGGAGATGTCATGGCAAGGGCACTTTAATATTTTTTTTTTTTTAATCAAAATCAGGATTCTAATTTCCAAATAAATGACCAAATCACAGGTGAAACAACATGGAATTCAATAATTGTTATATGAAATCTTGACTTTCCTGACAGGTATGTGTTTTTAGAACCTTATGTAGTTGTCTAAAGACTAGTGAATGATTGTTATTTAAAAAGTAACATCTGGAATGTGCTTCTCCAGACAGGGTTAACCAAATGTCAGGGGCATACAGTGGCAGATAGTAGCCCTAGGATAAATAGTCGGCCTTTACTGCAGGAAATGAGGTTGTTGTTTGAGTATAAGCATTTATTTTGGCTACTAGCCCTCTAAAGCTTTTAAAGGAAACCTACAACTTGATAGACCATTACAAATTATTCTTAATAATATTGTTTATTTGCGGAGACAAAAAAGTATACAGTTATTGAGCAATTTGTACGTTCATTTAAATCTAGATGTAGATTGTATGCATGTTTATTTACCAAGATACATATTTTTTCGAAAATGGTTGTCTGAATTCATTATTCCTGCTCTACATATGCCTAGTCAAATATGATAGGCATATATTATGCAACAGGAGAAAAGCTTGCTCTTAGCAACCTAGGATGCTCTGGCTGGCGTCCTGCCCAGCTCCTGGCAACCAGTGACATCACAGGTTGGGATGCCAGCCAGAGTGTCCCAAGTTGTTAAGAGCTGGGCAGGGAGATGCAGAGCCTGCAGAGGGTGGCATCACTCTCACATCTGGGAGTGCTGTCTCCAGCAGCACCCCCCAGTAGCACCCCCTGTCCCCTCAGCCTCGGGCAGCAAAAAGGCTAGGGACACCCCTAATCTTGATACCTATTTAATATAGGTATGCATTGACAAGATGGACTGACAGCACAAGCACGAACACAAAAATGCTGACAACTACTGGCTCACATTCTCACCATACAGTAAAGCACATGCACATGTAATCTCTGCTCAGGGTAAGGTTATTGTTATAATTTTTTATAAATTACCTAACAAGTTCCACATATACTGCAGGAGGATAAGAAGTGAAAAAATATATTGCAGAAAGAAAACCTTTCCTAACTACGGTTTTAAAGAAAATTCTGGAGATTAACGTTGTGATCACTGTTATAAATACAAGGGAAGTGCTGATCACAGTCTATGATTGGATATAAAGTAAATATTTTAATCTCCTGACAAAAAGCAGATGATCTGCTGTGTGTGGTAAAACCTCTTACATTTCTTTTTTGCTATAGAAAGTATAAATCATACATAACCATGTATGCCTTGTAATATTTTATTGTGTTTTATTTAGAAGTGCTTTGATTCTTCATTTGCACTTAGCAGTTTGAACATATATTTCATACTAAGCTATGCAGACTAGTGGGAAGCAGTAACTTCTTACATGTGTCTGGCAAGTTAGTATCTCCCATTTATACATCTTCTTCATGCGCAGTGTCAAACCAGTAATCCTATAGCATGCCACCCATTATTTCTCCCCTGTACATTTAAGACAGGTGCAATAAACCTGTCTTAAAAGAAACATGGAGGCTGCCATTGCTGATGCCATGAAAATGCTAGATGTCTGGCTTCAATTATTTGACTTACCAACCTAGAACAAGTTAAATCAGTCTGACAACTAGAAAACTAGCATTTGCAGAGGGACAGTAAGCAGTGGCAGCTTCCATATTTCATATGGGTTCACTATAAGTCATTTTTAATGGTATTCTTGACCCAGGTGTTGTTTGACATGTGTGTCCCACTTCAGGCTATCACTGCCAAACTCTCCTTTTCAAAATGCATTGATGGAACATTTTTTATATATGTGATAATTGATATTTTTTATACATTTTTGACCCCTGTGCACATTTATTACTATGCCTTAGCACATGTGCGTATACAATTCAGTAATTATTGCACAATTTACCTAAAAGTATTTTTTTATGTGGATTTCCTTGCTTGTTGTGTCATTATCAAAATTATATTTAAAGGGTTATTAAACCCTCAGTTTTTTTTTGCATATATCTACTGCTAGCAAGGTAACTGTATATTTAAACAAATAGGGCTTCAGATTCCCCTTAAACTATTGGTGGCCTCCTAGTGTAAACAGTCCGTGAACCTAAACACAAGTTTAACATTACTGCAACCTGCACCACAAAGCTTAAGATCTACTTTGGACTTTGTGCTCCCCTCAAAATTCTCCCCTTTCCCGCCATTGTGGCCTCCACTTCCAACAACTTTATTATTCTATACCATCTCGGAAGTCTTAGGTTGGGTTACATAATGCTGAAAGGTCCTGTTAAACTTAATCTCTTCTTGTGGCTGAGCCATCTATCCTGATTCAAAAAACTGTCCCAAGATATCAAGGAGGAAATTACACTTTTTGTTTACAGTAGAGTCCTCTTTCTTCCAGGTTGAGTGATGCTGGGTGTCATTTAGCATGGAAGCCTAAGAAACACTTATGGGGAAAACCTGCAGGGACATTTTTAAAAATACAATATTTACCCCACGGTTGGGCTTTAAAAATTTGGGGGTTTATATTAAGGATCAAGTGACCATATCTGTTATATCCCCTCCAGGGGCATATCCACCGCACGGCAAACAAGGCATTTACCTTGGGTGGCACTTTGCAGGGGGGGGGCGAAACGCCACCTCCAAATCGGTGAGGCGAGCCAGGCCGCACAGAATCAGGCAGCCTCAGTCAAATTAGGTGGCCGCAGGTTGGGTCTCGCAGCCACCTATTTTACCTGAGGGAGATGCTGGGAGGAGGAGGAGGCAGGACCGGAGGCGGGATGGAGGAGGGACTGAGATGGGACCGAAGGCGGGACTAAACAGCCGGGGCAGAGTGAGATGTGGGCAGGGAAAGGGACCCTGCACAGCCCACCACAGATCCTGCAGAGCCCAGCTGAGAGTCCCAGGTGGACTCTGCAGGGTCTCAGGTGGGCTATGCGGAGGTCTATGGTGGGCTATGCAGGATCTGTGGTGGGCTCTACAAGGTCTCAGGTGGGCTATGCTGGAACTGTGGTGGGCTCTACAAGGTCTCAGGTGGGCTATACAGGGTCTATGGTGGGCTGTGTGGTGTCTGTGGTGGGGTCTGCATGATGTATGGTGGGTTCTGCGGGCCTATGGTGGGCTCTGCAGAGTCACCTGAGACCCCGACTTCCCTGCTACGCAGCTAACGCAACTTGTCAGAAGGTGGATACAGCGTGCACGCTGTATCCAATAACTGGCAGGTTACACAAAATGTCTTAAATTCAAATGTAGAGCGGGAGGGGGGCACCCAAGTGTTGTCTTGCCTAGGGCAGCACAAAACCTTAATACACCACTGATCCCCTCTCCTTCTCTCTTCACAAGTTGGTCTACCTTGATTTGATGTGAAATAGACAAGAAATAAATATGAAGAATAATGATTGGCAATGAAACAAAATACAGTTTAAATAAAATATACATCTGATTGGACTATTCTTTAATAATTATTTTTTGTAATAGGTATGAGTGATGATTAGTCTTAGGTATACATCATTTTACATTGAAAATGTATTTACTCAGTCACTTTAGGGGGAAGATAGCACAGAATAAAGTCTACTGAAACAACACAACAACAACAACATGGCTTTAGTATATCGTGGATGGGACTAAACCTTCAATATCTTTCAAAATCTTCCCAGAATTAAAGCTCTGAGTAAATTACATCCTCAGGAAATCCATGTAATCAAGACATCATTTAGGGACAACTGTTTCATTTTCCAGGAGATGAACTAAATGGGTTCATCATTTTTGTTATTAAGTAATTGTTAAGGCTTCCAGGCAATGACTTGTACTTAGTAATATAAATTCCAGTTGGGTTGCTGACAGCAGGGTGGAGGGCTGATGGTTAGCCTAGTATTGCAATGCCAAATTTTATGTTAGCTCTAAAAGATACATGATAAAATAAGTGTACACTTTTAAAAATAGGAAGCAGTTACTATTTGTGCTGCAGTATCATTTCTAATTAAATTTTAGTAATGCTAACAATACCAATATCCAAGAATACTAGCATATATACTACAAAGCAACTCTATAAAATAAGTACAATTAATCAGTGGAACCCTAAAGCTATACAAGAAACAAGACCACTATGGCATCATCAGAAAATGCACTCAATTTACTTTAAAGGACAACTCCTCTTTTAGGAAGAGGACCTGAAGGGGTTGCACAGAGAAAATCAACAAGGTGGACTGCATTCAGGAGGCTGGGGAAATTACTTAAAGGACAACATCTAATTGTGAAGTTGTCCTTAGAAGAGAAAGTATAGTGTTTTTTTTAATCTGGTAAATATGAATATTTTTAAGAAAAAAAAAACTGTTGTTTACAGGACTCAGTATCTTAAGATGAAATTTATACACAGACATACATACACACTCATTTGTATGTCATCCTTGCAGCCAAATTCGGCAAGCCTATGGTCATGTCTCTGGGTGTGTTGCAACCTCTTTAAAATTATTCTGTGCTATCAAATCTCCTTTTCATGGTCCAGTGTATGATGCTACAGTGGTCTCAGACCACTGATGGAATCTGGAGACATTCTGCCCTATATTTTTGTCAGGCCAGATTTAAAGTGCATGTATAGCCAAAACTTCATATTTAGTTTTGGGTCTATAAAGGAAGAAGTAGAACCCTGTCCAGTTTTATTGCTGTCAATGTCCCCACTGGGGAGATTCACCCTCTCTATTTCTTCCTTTTGGCTATTGCCACTGAAAGGAAAACCAAAATTTTACAGTTGTCCCAAAATAGGAATAGAGGAGAAATTTTCCAATGGAGAAATTTGTTCTGGGGACAACTGTCTAAAAGGGGAACCCCCCTCAATTTGTAAAGATTTACTCCATGCCAAGAAGTAAAGGGAGATCTCCGCAACTGGACAGAGAGCAAAAAATTATTGCCATCTGTGCAAGATTTTTTTCGTCTTCAGTTCTCCTTTTTAGGTCACAGCCGGCTTCACTTGTTGCTAGGCAGCCTGGCTTGCTAACCAATCAGGCATGTAATGAGCCGCCTGCCAGCTTCCTTATTGGTCAGGAAGCCAGGCTGCCTAGCAACAAGTAAAGCCCGCTTCCTAGCCAATCAGCACACGTTACCGATACTTGGTACCGGTGAGTACTGAAAAAAAATATCAGTACTCATACTCGATACTGAAAAAAACCCTAGTTGTAACCTTAAAACATCTTTAAATAGAAACTATCATTACCCTTTCATGGTTTTATCTTTGCTATCCTACATGGACATGCTAGTGATGTAGTGGCCTGGGGTGTGGGAGTTCGGAGGAGCCAAGGTGGGAAGCATGAGACGCAGGCATCCAACAAGTGTTGGATGCTGAAGATTCTAACGGTACTTTGCAGGTATTTTGATTTTAACCATTAAAGCCAAACTCTCTTTTCTTTTCTGTCTTGTCTTGTTGATGAGAGTTGGGATGTGTAAGTGAGGGATTGAGACCAGATACTTGGGAAGATGGTTGAGTTTGATTGTTCGGTAGTTGGCAGGAGTAATTTGAGCGGAGGTACTGAGATTAGAGTAGATGTGCTTGGGGAGTATTTTGGATAGGTAGAAGGATGTAAACACTATTTATCAAATACAGAGAAAGTAATGAAATATGTCTGTGGAGAGATATTGACCTTGTTGCTTCCCCTGCGAATTGTCTTCTCATTTATATGTGTGATGACTTTGATTCAAGTGTTGTAAATTGTGATGTGAAATTTTGTATGTTAATTAAATCAATAAAAAGAGATTAAAATAAAGCCAAACTCCAGGAAAAAAAATGATAATTTACACACCACAGTGGGTGTGTAAATTATCATTAAAAGGCTATGTATTATGTGCAGAGGGCTGCTGCAAAGTATACAAATCTTACCTTGCAGCATGCCATCTCCTGCACACAATGCCAATATTCCAGGAATTGAGGAGAGGGAGCGATGTGACTCGAACAGTACATCACTTTGCCATCACCCACCTCTCCTCACTATTGCCCATTCACAAAATGTTTTGCATTTGTTTGAAATAATTAAAGACATTCTGGAGGAGAGGAGGGGGTGGGAATGTGACATCATCTCTCCTCTTCCTCACCACCAGCTCTGGGTGCAGTGGCTGCTGCAAAGACACCACCTGCCTACACCCCCCACTACCAAGTATTTAACCCTGTCAGGGGACATCAGCATGAATGACTGTTCCCTCTCAGTTCAAACATAGGCCTGGCTAAGGAGTTCTTGTGCCACCTAATTATGTCTATAATCACTTTATATTCAGTAATGACATGTGAATTACCTGGACTGTTATCATTTTATGTGCATCACTCCAATAAATCATGCAGCACTTTGCAAGGCAGGTACTAAGTGTACATATTGTTTGCGTGGGTTCAGCAACCCATTGACTATGGCCGCATGATGGGTAGATCATGATCCCGCCCTGCGAAATTCCAGCTCCTTGCTATGGCCTCTCATACCTCAGTCCATAGAAGCACAGAGCCAAGGGAAGTCCTAGGATCTTCCTTGACTCTGATGTGTCACATGACAACTGAGGGAAGACCTGGGAAGACTTCCCTCACTGTGCTTGGTGTCACTACATCTAAGGTCTGTGAGTGAATGAGGGAATAGGGAATTTGTGCTTGGGAACTCTGCGTTACTACAAATGACTACAAATTTAATTCTGCGTTACTTACTTCTGACCGCTGAAGTCTGCATTACTTAGTCTCGACCCCAGCATTCTGCGTTACTTACTCCTAGGTAGAATGAGTTTATATTTTTACATTGACATTTGTAATACTATATTTTCCTTAGTTTTCTTCAAACCTCCCTTACTTTTTAATGGGCTGCACCCCTGGTGATCTTTGATGTTTTCCATGATGTATAGGTAGACCTCCACCTCTCCAAGGTTGCCTGCCCTTGGTCTATCCTTTCCCACTCTGTCCAAAACTAAAAAAAAAATTTGCCTAGAGATGTACTTTATTACTAAATATACAAGCTACATGGTTACAATTGTGCAAAGGGCTACAACAAAGGCGGAGATACTTTAAGTATCCAACAACCAAAAATGTAATGATTTTGTTATCCAACTACAATAACTTGAAATCTGATTTACTGCTAGCATAATTATAATAACACATATCCAAAAAGTGCAGCAATCACATAAAAACTTTTACTTTCACAAGTTCTTTCTCTGTGTGAGCACCTGAAACCTAAAACAGCCGACGTTATTGGATCCAGTGTGCTCTATTACAGTACTGTGTGCCCACACATAGAATGAATTCCAGATGTGGCTGTGGATTTAGAGGATTTAACCAGAAAACATTTAAATTGACTTCCTGTATCCTGATTCTTTATCAATCACAGTGGACAATGCTGGCAGCAGGGAGACAGTTAATGAGACCCTGTAATATCAGAGATTTTGGAATAATGCTGCAGAAACAGAGCTCTTCAGGGACATTTGCTTGCTGAGATATCCTGCGCATGAGATTTTATGCAGCATTTTTACATCACAGGGAAACAATTGAAAAAAAAATTGAAATGAGGGAACTCTTAATGATGTTAACAGTATTCAATACAACCGAAGCCAAAGGTCCAATTCCTTTGTAGAATTAAAAATTATAGTTACTGTATTCACTACACTATTAAAAAAGTAAGTGCATTTCTATGAAAAGAACTTGGTAAATCTGTTTGGTTTTTTTACATTCTGAATAAAACTTTATATCCTGCTTACTATATATCCCACACAGGATATAACCCTTTAGTTTGAAGTAAAAAAATACATATTTTTGACCTAACTTATGCATGTATGTGCATAAATGCCTGTGTTCACTATGTGAATATGTACATGAAAATCACACATACAGTGATTGCCATGTACATATGGCAATCACTGTAAAGTCTGAAAAAATTACAATATGTCAGTATTCCCCAGAGAATCACGGACCATCAATATCTGTGCCAGCCTTTCTTAGCTAGGGTGTTGTCTGGGTTTTCCAGTGGTGGCGTGCCAAAATGATTAAACATTTCCAGTAAAGCAGGGGGGGGTTTAACCCACTAGTTGCTATTGTTTAGAACAGGGGTCTCAAACCTCCGGCCCTCCAGCTGTGGTGAAACTACAAATCCCATGATGCATCTCTCTTTGGGAGTCATGTCTGTGGCTGTGAGAATCTTGCAATGCCTCATGGGATTTGTAGTTCCACCACAGCTGGAGGGCCGGAGGTTTGAGACCCCTAGTTTAGAACAACAACAAAGGACACTATGCAAGCAAGCCACCAGTGTCATAGGAACTGATGATGTCATACTTATTTCCTATGATCATCAGCTCCATCTAGTGGCCTTGATGCGGTACTACAAGATGACATTTTATAGGTTCAACAAAATATAATAAGAAAGCTTGTTTTGTGTACAGAACGAACACTCACAGAGATTTGCAGGACCAATTGCTTTGTAATTTGTTTATATACAGTATAGACACTAAAGTATAAATTGAAACTGTGGGAACAATCATATGACCCGTATTCAAAGTAATTCAATGCATTTGAGTAGCCATTCTGATCGCACTAGTGGTGCAATTCTTTTCTAATGCCACCATAGTCGTGCCGAGCAGGTCACGCAGTTTCCCACAGCTATTCCGACCATGCAATTGAAGACAACCGTGGCTAAAAAAGCAGCACATCGCGTGTCGCAAAAAAAAGGTACATGTACCTTTTTTTAGCGATTTCCGCGTGGATGTAACCCCATTGACATCAATGGGGCTGCACGACAATCGCTGTGTGGACACAAATGCGCAGTCCCGGGTCACATGTCCCAGGTCGCTCAGGTCTGCACCAGCGCTAAGTACTTTCTTCCTTCAAACAATACAGTCTATCCTCTGCCATCAGGTTAACATAGTGTCACTAGCAGTAAATCCTTTATTCTCATGGCTAGTGTTCTTTTATGGGACATTCATATTATGAATCCTTTTGGAAAATTTGTTCACATAAGTTCACTGTTTCAAAGAAATTGTATAAATCTACTGCCCTCAGCTGTAAATGTGAGCCTCTGTTATTAATAAAGCTAATAAGATGAACTAAGCACTACATAGCACGCACCATAAATTACCTGATTAATAACAGATTGCAAACATAAAAAACTAAAGGCATTTTTTTTCATTTGGATAGAGTAGTAAGGGGTTAGAACCACTTTCAGGTTTTTTTTGTTGTTTGTGTCCCCGTTAGAGAGATTCACTCTTTCTAAGTGCCCTGATCACCAATGTCTCTGGAAATGAAAGTGAGAGAAAATCCAAAATTTTAAGTTGCCCTAGAACAGAAATAGAGGGGGAATGTTCCACTGGGGGCACTTGTTCCTGTGACAGCTGACTAAGATGGGATTTCCCTCACATTGGAAATATAGCCTCTCACTTCCTGTTAAAGTATGTATTGAGGAGTTGAGGAGGGTAGTTACAAAATGATATGTAGTATCTAGAAATACTACCAACGTTAATCCACAACCCCTGCTACTAGACATGTGGTTTAACATGGCATAGAAAAGTCATGTGTAACATATATAGATATAAAACATTGTATAGTTAACATTCCCTACCTATAAGAATATTAGGAGTTAAATAATATCATATTTTGAGTTACCTCCTTTTAAGATCCTTGCATTCCCCAGGATCTCACCGGAAAGAGCGTGATGTCACCCTTGCCTATGTGTCACAGGTGAAAAATAGGTGCTAGCTCCGCCCAATCATTTTCTATTGGGTTTTTTTCTTCTTTTTTGACTATTTTTCTGTCTGCTCGGTGCCACAGAGGGACCGCACAGAACAGCCGAGCTGAATGCCGCTCAGCGGCATTCGGCTATTTACTCACTGCTGTTCGGCATCTATAAGAATAGGCCGAACAGCAGCGAGTAGCCTGCCGGAGGTTCGGCTTAGCCGATCCAGATGGTGGATCGGATGAGTCGAACTCCCTCTGCACTTCGGGTCGGCCGAACATGCTGAGCATGTTCGGCCGACCCGAAGCCACCCGATGCGCGGCTGATTTCAGCCAATATGTGGCTGGAATCAACCGTACCAGCCTGAAGTGAATAGCCGAACAGCATTCGGCTCATTTCACTTCAGGTCGGTCATTCACTCGGCTGCCCACCCCTAAGAATTTTCAGCAGGTAAAAATGTAAGCAGCAATCTTTCATTTTTATCTTTAAGGTATACTATGTTAACCCCTTTCGCTGCCAGCGACGTAGGGGATACGTCCCTGGGAGCGGGCCCCTCCTACCAGACTCTGTTCAGCTGTGTAAAGCCGTCAGTCGGAAACAATTCTGCCAGCTTAGCTGCTTTCAGATTGCTTCCAGGGGCCAAGGAAGGGTGCCCCCTCCTAACTCCCCCTGCCTTGTTTCCCTGGCTCCCTTGCCCCTCATGTGGGCACAAGACCGGCATTATGAGCGCCGGCGGGTAGAGGAGAGAGAGACTGGAGAACATCCATTCAAAGATCTCTTCGCTGCTAAATGGAACATTGATGCTGATTGCATCACTTCCGGTTCCTCAGCTGTCATTACGTGGCTACAGAAGCTCGGAAACAAAAGCTATTCAAGCACGATCTGCACTTGAATAGCTTCTTTGCAGTGAAAATGTGACACTAATAGACTCCTAATATCTCCTTAAGAGTACCTGTCACCACCTAACATGCTATAACATAAGAGGCTTGTAAGCCCCCCTATGTGATAGCAATGAAGTAAAGTAAAAAAATAAAAATAAATTTTAAATCCCCCCATGAATGCGCACATGTGGGGGGGTTTTAAAATGCATAGAGTGCGACTATGTACAAAAGCATTGATTGTGCCACACATGTTAGGTATCACTGCTTGACAGCAATAATTCTAAGGCCAATATTCACAGGTAACTCTAAACTGATGACTTGCGTGGGCTTTTAAAGCGTTGCCTATGGACATTTTGGGGTACCATATTTTGTCACCATTTCACGGGCACACACAATTTTTAAGCTTGGCATCTTGGGTATCTATTTACTCAGCATAACCTCATCTTTCATATTTAAGAAGTTGAGTTTGATAAACAGTTGTGCTAATGTCATTTAAAAATTTGTAAATGCTGCCATTTTATTCTAAAGGGTCTGTGGTTTCAGGAAATATATAACTCTTGGGGGGTTTATGTGATTTTCAGACCTAAACTGTGGATTATAACATGTGTTGAGGAAAAACCATGGCAGCAAAAGGGTTAATTGGAACATGTTACAAACAAAGTAGGTGTTATCCCAATTTGGCTCCAAAAGTAGAAATACACTTTAAACTTTCATCTATTGGCTCAATTCACTAAGAATTAAATACCGCATGAGGTTTTGAGGTAAAGTAATGCATGAGATATTTAACTCTTGAGTATACAATTTAATAAAATCCATGAGTCATTTACAGAATGAAACATTTCATCAAAACATGCGGTATTTATCTAAAAATGTTGTTTTTTTTGGTCATTTCCAGTAATATGGTGCAGTCAATTGCATCCATAACATTAAAAACCAGTCACTGTGTCAAAAACGCTTTTTATTTGGTCCCATTCCTGCCTTGAGGATGGCATTCTTTTCTGTTCCATCTTTTGGATGAACTTATACTTCAGCAATGTGTTCTCGAATACTTCCATTGCCTTAAATTGGTGGTTATGAACACTTTCACACTGCCAGAGACTGACAGGCTGAAAATACCGACTGCCACGGCCATGTGCTAATTACCTCATACTTTTTGTTTTGGGGTGAACTGACGTTAATAATTTCATGCAATATTTATCTAATTTTTTTACAGTTCATGCAATATTTATCTCACAATCATTAATTTGTTTATAATGAATCGACCCTTCACTTATAATATGCAATATTTCACTAAAAAAGGTCACGTGACCATTTTATCGCATGTGATAATGTTTAGTAAATTAAGCCCTCTGTCTTTTTTTCTCAGGATACCCTTACTCCACACAATGTATAAGTGTTCCACTTCTCTCTAAAGTTACCTGTACACGAGAGCTAATTTCTACACTGATTGCTATAAGTTATTTAATGATGTTTCTGACCTTTCTATTTTTTATACAAACTCTAATTTAGGGGTTGAAATATATTGAAGGACATTTCATAAATAAAAATGAACAGAACAAAATAGTCACTAGCTATAGAAATTGGGAAACAAAGAAAACAATGGATAGCATTTAGATTCTAGATAAAAAATAAAGCAACTTTAGGTCAACCGTAATGGAATGTCATGGCAAAATGCAAATCATGGACATTAACATGTTTTCTCTAGCCAAGCACTTATTAATTACTGTGATATTTCAGACAAAGAACTGGCTTTTCTTGAGTATCTAATTGTGCTTATCTGACATTTCCTTGGTTTACTTGCCATTTGCAGACTATTTAGCACTGGTCACATAATATAACCCCCCCCCCCCCCTCCCCCCAGGGGAGATAGTTTTGAGAATACGCCAGACAAGTCAAACTTGAAACTGTATTTTAATTTCATCAATTGTTCAGTAGTTTACGTGGCTGAGAATATAGTAATGGCCCACCATTATCTAGGAAAAAGGCTTGGGACTGGAGAGAGTATTCAGGTTTGTAAGTTACAAACATAATCAAAGTCTAATTACTTATCACTGTTTTTCTTGGCCTGGATGGGAACATATTTCTCTTTAGGCTTCTAGTATTGGTTATAAATGAATGTTAACAGAAAAAATTATACTTGCCTCAGTATCAGCATCTTTAAGATGTAATAGACATTGCAATTGGTTTCCTTATTTATGCCAAACAGCAAAGACAGAATATTGTCTACTTCTTATATTCTTTTCCCTGCCTCTCCCTATTCATTTCATAACAGCCTTTTGAGACTGTTGTTGGAACAATTTTTGGTTATATTGGAAATATACCACTTACCTCATAACTGGACTCTGAAATTCTGATTTATCCCAAACAGGGTCAGGCATGGGGTGTAGATAGAGGGGCCCAACCCCCTCCCCCCAGAGCATCTGCCATGAGTGTTGCTAGTACAGGGGGCATGTGCTGCGGGTCTCCTCCTCAATGACTCCAGGATAGCAACTGATATTACACAGGTGTCCCTGTAATGCTGCGGGTCCAAAAACCCCATGACCATAAACAGAGCATGCCTCAGAGTAGAGGAAGGACCCAACTCTCCTCCTTGACTCTGCCACATGACACAGCCAACGGAAGCTCAGTATCTGAGGTGTGAGGTGTCTGCATTAGAGGGGTATGCATTGAGGAGAGGAAATTTCTGCCATGTACTTGTAGCGGTGGGGAGATTGTGTTGGAGTTTTGCTGCAGCAAATTTCTTGCTTTTTTGGACTGGGGGGATTTTGTGCTGGGAGGGGAGGATGAAGATTAGTGTTCAGGGGAGATTGTGTTAAAAGGAGATTTGTGCTTTTGTGGGTGATCTGTACTTTTTTGAGGGGAGGGAGGATATTGTTCTGGAGAAAGATGCGTGCTTTTTAGGGAGAGGATAGTGCTCTCAGGGAGAAAGAAGGGGGATTTGTGCTGTGTGGATTTTTGCTTGTGAGGGGTGCCCGACACTTTTTGGGGGTTATTTTTTACCCTCACACTTCTGGGGGTTATTGCTTGCCCTGCCAGTTGCTCCAGTTGCTGGGGGTTATTGCTGGATCTGGCTGTTACTGGGAGTTATTGCTGGGTGTTAAAATTGTTGGCCTTCTCATTTTCTGGGGATTTTCATTGCTGGTACTAACACCATTGCTGGGAGTTATTATTGCTTCCACTGAGACCAACAATGGGGCTTATTTTTCTCTCACTTCAGTGTACCCCCAGGCCCTATTTTGTCTAAACCATAGCAGAGCGAAGGGGGAGAGGTGGCACACTACAAGCCATAAACTGTGAAGGAACATCCACTTTATTGACCACTGCCACTTATGGCCCAGAAGTGCGCAGCAGGTGGTAAACTTTGCAAAACATTTTTTTTCTCAACTCCCTCAGGAAAAAAAAAATATCTATGTCCCTGGGCAAGATTTATTTTCTTGTGCAAACTGTTGGTCCTGTATAATAATAGTAGGCAGCAGCTACTTCTATACTGCTTTTTTGTGATCAATACCATTTTATAATTTTACCATTTGTAATTACCTCCCCAGCCTGGCCTCATATCCCATCCCTTGTGCCTCCCACCCCTAGTGGCTTGCTGTCAATAATGCTATCAATATTTGGATTGTGCTACTAAGGCTAAAGGGTGGTACACAATACCCTTATCTGGTGAAGTGAGGGCTGATGTATAAAATGCCAGGAACATGTGTCATGGCTGCCACCCATGGCACAGTTTTGGGAGTAGCTGGTAGAAATACATTCAGCTCAAGAGTGTTTAACAGATGTAGACACTGTCTTACAAGCCTGGATGTGGGTGTATGTATGTTATTGTGGGGGATAAATCAAAAACTGTTATTTCTGCTTAGGGTGAGTATGTGAAGTTATGTAAAATACTGCTTTAAGACAGTTGAATTTCTTATTGCTTCAGCGTGGATTGGGAGATGTTATCAGTTTTACCATGGTCATATTTTTCTTGGTGTTCTTAAACCCCATTGCATTCACCTTTGACATAGGGAAACATACTTTGACATCTTCATTTTGGACACTGAACGGCGTTGTCTGGAACTGATCCCAAAAAATGTTGCTTACAAATTCCAACTATTATCTTTATGGACAAGTCTGAGCCTGGTGATTATGAGGCAACACAGAGAGTTCTTCGTACTGACAGTGCACCTGGTCCATATGTGTGCAGATATTAGAGCAGAAAACCTTAGCATATACTGTAAATAACCATGTGTATGGGAGTATTAGATAAAGGAAAGTTTTTTTCCAGTTAAAGTTTTACTTAACAGACATTTGTTGTTTATTGCATATGGCCAGCTTAAAGTTGAACTCCAGGCAGATATTAAAAACACAATTTATTATAATGGTTTGTTATACAATAATGAACTATTTTAAATGCATCAAGTGTAAACACCCGAATGAGTCTTGGTATCAGCCTCTTTTAAGAATTGTTACTTTGTCAGTGAGAAAAGACAACAATCCTAAAATCATTCTATAACTAAGGCCAGGTATGTTTGGGTGACTTATTTCATTCTATTTTGATTAGGGCATTCCACATTTTACCTACTAATTGCTTACAATGTTTAAACTGTCACATTAATAAAACAAAAGTGGGCATAACACAGATTGTAATGTGCTTAAGTCCGTCTTGATTTATAGGGCTGTATGTGCAGCCTCAATTTCATTGTTTATGATGTTTATGTACGCTGGAATTTCTTTATTTCTTTATTTTGGAAAACAATAAAAACTTTTGAACTAAAACAAAAGTGGGCAGTGCATGGCAGCTCCACAGTTCTCATAGATGGGCGGAGCTCTTATTACATTTTGGGAGTCCTCATTCAAACCTCAGTGGAGGTTTGAATGAGGACTCCCTAGACTTACTAGAAGAATCTTCTCTATGGTATAATCAAACTACAGGAAGTTAAATTCCTAATATGTGATTTTGCATTTATTCTTCTGCACACCGTTATTATTTTAGCACTATACCTTGCCCAATGGGTCAAAATGTATAATGAATGTCAACACATGCATATCTCACATAAAAGCAAACAATTTTTTGCTGATTTGTGCAGATAAATCTGGCTGTATACGGTACATTTGCTTTGTGTTGATACCAAATTGTGTCTCTACCTTCTCTAGCTGAGTGTAAACGACCTTCCTACTTTTGTAAGTAGACTTGTCCCTTATGTATGTTATTGCAAAATGAGGGCATGTCTTGAACCCCAACTCTAGTTTACCATCTCCTATCCAGCCCTCCATCTCCCCTTTGAGTGCTCCGGCACCCATTTTGGTTTTAAGATGTCTGTATACATACCTTTTTTCCCATGGGTCTTCAGACCATTTACATGAAGTCACATGGCTTAAATTTTCCTGTGAGCCCAGGTTCATGACACCCTGGTCTCACAGGACGTGGCTCTTTTTTTAATTTGAATTAACTTTTTGCTGGGCTTTATTTTAGTGAACAAAGCTTAATGCAATTCCCCATTTTAAATACACTGTGTGACAAAGCTCATATTAACCATAGAGGGGCTTACATATGAATAAAGTGTCATGCAACATTTCACAAGCCTCTGTAGTATCAGGGGTTTTTTTTTTTATGACACTACCAGCCACTTGCTTATATCAAAGTCCCTATTTAGCATGATACACATTTCTCTGTTTATAGTGAAAATACATTCTCTTACCATAGCCACTTTGATATTAATCATGCTACCCTTAGCTCCTGAAAGAATTTGTTTTCAGTACTCACGTGCATGACAGAAAGTTGCATATTTCCATTTGCAAAAAATATTTTGTTATGTTTAGTGTATGAAACTAGTCATGCTTGTTATTTATGCAGGCTATTCATATGCCAAAACAGAGGATGTTAGTTTAAACAATAAATACAACTTCTTTCTTGTTCCAGACATAAAGCAATGGCTGTAAATCTAAACTGAAAATTCCAGGATACAACCTTATCTGTATTTACTGACTATATTATTATTAACAGGGAAAACCAAACAGAATCAATTCGCAAGTAGAACATCTACAAAAGCCTTTCTCAACTAGGGTTCCATGGAACCATATGATTCCTTTTGAGGTTGCTAGGGGTTCCTTGAGAAGCCATAAAAATCTCCAGCCAACAATGACCACCAATTAACAGGGGACTTCTACACTAACCACTAGAGATGACTAAATTGGCTGGTGTTCATAGTTACATAGTTACATAGTATTTGAGGTTG
>NW_017307941.1:325299-325876 GCF_000935625.1 Nanorana parkeri | reverse complement strand
TTCTTACACCCTTTGACACGTGAATTCACTCACTTCTCCCAGGCTCATGACTCTTTCTCACGCCTGGACATGTTTCTTATATCACTTAACCTGGTATCGAAGATATCTACGGTAGCAGTGGAGGATATGATCATATCGGACCATTCCCCGGTATCAATGGACATTCAGCACTTGGGCCTACCCTCCACACCAATGGTGTGGAGATTTCCGGCTTACCTAGCCACTGATGGCACGTTTCAGGCCCATTTAGCCTCCTGGTGGGGTGATTATGCAGTTGATAACGCGATTCATGCAGGAGATCCTATCCTATTCTGGGAGGCGGCTAAGGCTGTCCTGAGGGGCAGAATTTTGGCTTATGTCTCCTCCCAGAAGAGGAGGACTAAACAGAGGTATGTGGAGGCATGCACAGCGGCCAGAATGGCATACTTGTCCTACCGACAAGACCCTTCCCCTCACACTAGATCAGAATGGGTCCAAGCTAAACAAACTTGTGACCACTGGATAGCCCAATATGACCTTCAACGACAAAGGCAAATTTTCTACAGACCCCGAAATTGTCTGCGATTTATTCCGTAAA
>NW_017307941.1:323484-324574 GCF_000935625.1 Nanorana parkeri | reverse complement strand
GACCAGGCGGGTTTTGTCTCTGGTCGATCCGCCGTGTTGAAAGTTACTTAAAATACTCACTGCATTAGAAGGTATAAGATTGTCAGGGTCCTCTCCCGGTCCTATGGCCCTTTTGGCCTTGGACGCGGAGAAGGCCTTCGACAACGTGGACTGGTCTTGGTTATTGATGGTTATGGAAAGATATGGTTTTTCAGGATTGTATTTGAAATATATATCCACTATGTACAGTTCTCCCTCTGCACAGATTTATACCTCTGCGGCCCTATCCCCTTCCTTCCGCTTGCACAAGGGGACCCGCCAAGGCTGTCCTCTTTCCCCGCTCCTATTCAATTTGGCAATAGAACCCCTATCCTGATCTTTGGCGACCCCACGAATCTTCAGGGGTTATCAGTCCGCCCCTTTGACACCAAACTAGCCTTATTTGCAGACGATATCCTGCTTTTACTGTCTGACCCCTTAACACAAATCTCGCACATTCTAGAACATATAAATCATTATGGCACCTTTTCTGGTCTCAAGATTAATGTCCACAAGAGCGAACTCCTTCCTCTAACCACAGCCAAAAACTTTATAGCAAACCTTTCCCGCACCTATCCCTCGTTAACGATACAGAAGCATTCTATCACCTACTTAGGGATCGCCATTCCCCGCTCAGCCCGAGACCTATATGCCATCAATTACAAACCTATTATAACCAAAATAGTTCAAGAACTGCGCACCTGGAAGGACTACCCTATCTCCCTTTTGGGTAGATGCCACCTTATAAAAATGGTCAGCTTCGCCAGACTGCTCTATCCTCTTCAGACAATACCTTCCTCTTCAGACAATACCCCTTTTATTGAAACACAAAGACATCCAAACCCTCCAAAGTGCCATAACGTCCTTTCTTTGGAAGGGGAAGAGAGCGAGGATAGCCTTCAAAAAACTCCAGTTACCGGTAGGGAAGCTTGGCGCTAACCTCCCGAATATCAGGACATACAATCTAGCCAGTCTATTCCGCCATATACGTGATTGGATGAATGATACCACATTTTTTACTAATACTCCCATGGAGAAATATTTGATGAAACCCTGGTCACCTCCTGGCATC
>NW_017307941.1:322917-323186 GCF_000935625.1 Nanorana parkeri | reverse complement strand
CCGAGGCCCTGCTGTGAAAATGACCACTAAGAATACTGCCCCACGCTGAACGACTGCCTGTCACCTGTTTGATCAACATATTGTTCCTGCCTGAGGCGATACCCGTTTGTCTACCACCCACCCTGATGGGCCTCTGAGGAGGCTGAGGATGTCCGTCCCCTGCAACAACGAATTCTTGCACCCCAATGCTCCTATTGTGATCTCCCTTTACATCGGGGTACCAAGGGCCTGGTGGAAAGACCTCAGCTGCAGCTTTTACCTGGCTCCCT